>NW_018734481.1:0-26984 GCF_002204515.2 Aedes aegypti
TGAGAAATGATTTATAATAGTGTTTTCAGTAATTGATATAATTTTCAACTTGTATGCAGTACTGTGTAAATATTATACACAAATAATTCACCAACCGAACGGTACGATTCGTACTTTTATACAAAAATAGTATGTTCACGCTATGTCTAAACCAGCAGATTATGCAAATTGATTGTACCTCGGATTTTTTTTGCTAGAGTTCAGTATTTGGTCTATAATTTCATAATCGGAAGGTTACAAAATATTCTATCAGTGAAAACGTGATTTTCATTGGTTTTCATAGTCTGTATATGAACAAATAGCTAAAAAGTGATTAAAATCAAAATTTCACCGATGGAATATTTTAAAACCTTCCGATTATGAAAACATAACCCAATTACTGAACTCTAGCGAAAAAAATCCGAGGTACATTCGATTTGCATAATCTGCTGGTTTAGACATAGCGTGTGTTTTCTATTTTTTTTAATGAATATAGTAAGTTGCACCCTTTTTTAAATATTGTCAATCATTAGGTAATGAATGCGCGGGTTTGAAAGAATGGCATCAGGACATAACACACTCAAGAATAAAATATTATGTTTTGTTCATTCCATATAGATTGCTTTGAGCATCAAGTAAAGTTGGTAAATTATCATTTTCAATTGGTTTGAAATCCATTTTCGGTTTTTTGACCTTTTTTGGAGGCACCCCACTGTGCATCGGGCCAATTGAGCTGCAAGGTGGATAATTTTTTATTCACTTGGGTACATCCAATCGAGTCTATCTTCATGCTGAACTACGCGTCGCGCCGAGGGGCCTCTGAGGGAAGGAGCGGTAAATAGAGTCGGCCTGGTCTGACTAACTGACTGACTGACTCAGTTGCCTAAGCCATCATGGACCTTAGTGCGGCTAAATGGTATTGAAAAGTGAAAACCGCTGGTGCACACAGATGATGAAACATCAAATATCTCATAAGCGTAACGATTTTTTTTATGAGTTTTTCAGCGAAAGTGATACCTACAAGGCCCACCGAGCCGGGCATGTTGTTTCCAATAATTTGAATTACTTCAACGCTCCATGGAAATTGAATGCACCGACTAAAGTAACACGATCCCTTGCAGTGCGATTTCTGAGGCGGCGGTCATTGTCCCCGGCTTGACTGGTTGGTTATCCTGTCAAATATTGCACTTCGGGCGATCGGTTATCCGCTCAAGGTTGTCAACGGCAGTGCCAAAAGCCCTGTTTTGCATGACATCACTAGGGGAAGTGGTGGTAAAATAGACACCTTGAGGATTTCATCTCGTTCCTGATTGGAAAACGATGAATTTGTATAGGTTTTAAAAGGGAAGTTTTTTTGAGCAGGAAGGCAAATTCAGGCTTAGCATCGATGGGAGTGACAGTGGTTCATAGGGGTTACAATAGGTCAACACATAATAAGAAATATATCAGTAAATATTTGAAATATGTATATACAGTCAACTCTTTCTAGCTCGAAACTGAAGAGACCATCAAGTAAGGGAGGAATTGAGTTAAAAAACACAAATCCAATCCAAGGGATTGATCCAAATGCCATCCAAGGGATTGTCGAGGTAGCCTGATATCCATCTTTTACTATTGTTTTCTAACTCGATATCGAGATACCGAACATCGAGTAATGGAGAGTTGACTGTGCTTACAATTTTATTTGATGAATACTTGATTGAAAAACACTCCGTTGCCAAGAATACACATACAGACGTCATTTTGCGCTCTCAATTTTGTTTTGAATCCCTATATTTTGGTCTAGTAACCTTCGATATTGGTCATATCGACAAACGGAGAGAAAACTAAGAACGAAAAATCAACAGAAACACATCGAGATATGGAGATATCGAGATAGTAAAGAATGGAAAAACTTGATAAAAGCGCGTAATTAACCAAAACAAATTTTTGCTTTTCAACAAATTTGACAACAATCGGTTGAAAATCAATTCCTGCACACCCAAAAGCAATGCGATGAGAGCACCTTTTAATTTGATTGAATATAAAGTATTGAAACACGCAGGGGCTCAGATAGCCGTAGCGGTAAACGCGCAGCTATTCAGCAAGACCAAGCTGAGGGTCGTGGGTTCGAATCCCACCGGTCGAGGATTTTTTCGGGTTGGAAATTTTCTCGACTTCCCAGGGCATAGAGTATCTTCGTACCTGCCACACGATATACGCATGCAAAAATGGTCATTGGCATAGTAAGCTCTCAGTTAATAACTGTGGAAGTGCTCATAAGAACACTAAGCTGAGTAGTAGGCTCTGTCCCAGTAGGGACGTAACGCCAGAAAGAAGAAGAAACACGCATTTTTTTACTGTTTTCCAATCAACATCAAAATTGAATGCACATAAAACTATGGCCCTTTTTTCAAGTTTGTCCAGAAAGATCGAAGGTACACAATAAAAGCAAACTAGCGATGTTTCCCAAGCCTGCCTTGATTGTCGTTGGTGAGTAGGAGTTATCTTGCAATTTGGAAAGTGTTGTGTCATATTTCGTGTGTCGTATCTGTGCCTCCCTCCCAGGGGGCGCCCCATTAATTACGCAAGACAATTTTCGGGGTTTTTCAACCCCCCCTCCCCCAATGGTAAGTTTTTTTCGTATGAAAATTAAAAAAAAATTGTATGGCACGTAAGAAATCTCAGACCACCCCCCCCCCCCCCTCAACCCTTACGTAATTAATGGACAGCCCCATAAGCAGGATATCGAGACATGGAGAGTGAAAATGTATGCAAACTGAAGGGACTTATGAAATCATCGACATAGGGAGAGATATCGAGATGTGGAGAGTCGACTGTATGTGATTATTGAAAGTCAACATTGATCTCACTAGTATTTTTGTATATTTTAACAAACCTTTGCGTTGTTCTAAAAAAATTTAAAGTTTCGACACTCACCATTCAACACGAATTGAAATTTTCATGTCGATCTATTTGGGAAATCTATCAATCTGTTTGGGAAACCTTAATTCCTGTGTTTAAAATTACGTAGTATGATATTTTCAAACGAGGTTTTCAAAATGTTTGTTTTCGCTAATTTTTCAGTTCCAGCCCTCTTCATGAACATGTACAATACGCCCTTATGTGACAAAAATTTAATTAAGTTTTCTTTTGTATTCATCTAGGTGTTTATTTTACCATCACTTTCCCTACGGTTGGAAGAATCGAACATAAATCTTCGAATAGCTTGATGCAATTTACAAAACTTCACAAACCTGTTATCTCACACGTTCGAAGCGGAGCTTGTTTGTACCTCGATGGGTGGTGGAAGATCCGAGCTGATGACCGACTGGGGTGCCGCCCGAGATACAACCATAGTGAGGTAAAATCGTATCCTCAGGCCAATGGTTGTGCGTACCGTTTAATCATTAACGGTAGCAGTAAGAAACGAACTTTGCTTCACGTAATAGTGGTCATTAGTGACTCTTCGTCTTGGTTTCGATGGATGTTCGTTAAGGTCGAATTTTTAAATAAACTATCGAATATCATGCGTCTATCACACAACCTACCAAACCATTTGGTATTTGGTATCATTTTAACCTTTACCATTTTGAACCTTTTTTCATGACATATTGCAGTTATCTTTGTTTCAAATTTTTGCTTGCTAAAATTTCATTAGTCAGAAATACATCTCTCCATTCATGTTTACTAAAACCTGTTTTTTTTGTACTGCCGGCATGTGGATACATTATGGGTTTGATGAATAATAATTTGCGGTAGAAGGAATTCTGGTCATTAGTCAATGACCTTCAGAATGTGAATATTTTTCAGACGAGCCCAAAAAAAGTGACTGTATCTACAGAATGGTTCAGAAAAAACCTGAAAACATTTTTAATATTCGAGATTTAAAGAATTGATTTTTTATCTTCTTCTTTCTTGCATTATGTGCTAGCAGGAACAGAACCGGCATATGAGCTTAGTGTTCACAGTTATCAAGTGAGAGCTTTCTTTACCAATTATTGTTTTTGCACTCGTAAATCGTTTAACAGGCGCGATGATATTCCATGCCAGTGAAAATCATCTTCTTCTTTCTGGCGTTACTTCCCTACTGGGACAGAGCCTGCTTCTCAGCTTTGTGTTCTTATGAGCACTTCACAGTTATTAACTGAGAGCTTACTATGCCAATGACCATTTTCGCATGGGGTATATCGTGTAGCAGGTACGGAGATACTCTATGCCCTGGGAAGTCGAGAAAATTTTCAACCCGAAAAGATCCTCGACCGGTGGGATTCGAACCCACGACCCTCAGCTTGGTCATGCTGAATAGCTGCGCGTTTACCGCTACGGCTATCTGGGCCCCAAACAAGTGAAAATCATGAAAATTTCCATTACGAAAAGATCCTGGACCAATCGGGTTTCGAACCTTTAGCATGACTTTGCTTTGTAGCCGCGGACTTTACCCACTAGGCTAAGAAATGCCAACATTTTTTAAGTGTGTATAAGAAATAAGTGTTCTAGTTCCATATTGAATGTTAATTTTTGTTGATCTTATGCTATGAATATAAGCCATGTTTTTTTTTTTCAATATAAGCTATTTTTGGCAAAGTGAATGGTAGCTTGACGGTTTATCAAAACCACGTCGTTCACCTTCCAATTCTTTCCCCTCTCAAATTAGACGGAATTTTGATCTAGTTGTAAAATATATTAACTCGGCCGGCATCTTACAGAACTCATGTATAGGCAGAGCTAGTTTTTTATGCACTTGTTTACATGTGCAGCTGATTTCCAGTGGTGCCAAAAGACGGCTTTGTATGCAAGTTTAATCGTTTGTAACGTTTATTCCATCATGTTTGTAGAAGTGACAAAAATACGAAGCAATATGGATCATCTTAGGGAAAATCTCTCTAAATTTTAATTCAGTATGTATGCAAAATTCGCGCTTTTATTAATGTTTCATTGAAAATTTCACAAAATAATGCTGGCAATTTAATCAGCTGTACGATGTGGAATACCATACTTTGAACAACATGAGAGTAGTTGAGGCGGAAACAATTGATGTTGATGAGTTCCATATTTTGGTTTTGAAACGGTTTTCACGATTTTAAAGACTTAGTCGCGAGTTTTTCTTGCGATTGCTAACTTTCTGTGTTGCTAAAATAGCGATTAAACTTTTCAACGTAGCAGAATGTTATAAAGTAGATTGGCTGAAAATTGTGTGTTGTGAGCGAATGTTTGTTTAGTGTAGTACAGTGTGATACAAATTTGCAGTTTCATTGAATGTTGTGAAAAACCTATGCAATAAGGACTGTATGGTGAGGTAGGTTATATATTTTTTGCTGACAATGCTAACTATTCCGCATGGACTCTAAAAACCGCTAAAAAATGCTATAATTTCCAAAAAAGTAAAAATCGGCAATCACTAGCAGTTATGTTATCTTCACTACTTAAAAAAAAAAACAAAAAATAATATTTTCTTTCACCTGAAGTGAAAATTTGGAAAATGAAATTAAAAAAGAGGGTTCCTATCAAAACACATTCGAAGTAAGATCGACCCATTACCTTTTGAATACGCCAAAATTAGTTTCAAATCAGACGTGTTATCACAGAGATATGGATAAACAACTTTGGTTTGCTTTTTGAGGTGATCCAATTTTATTTTCGCACGGGAGTGTAGGCCTGAGTAAGTGGCAAAATAAACTTAAACTCCCACCGCTCAGCGAACACTTAACAGATTTGATTTTTTCGTTGTCCAGTTTGCTCGAACACATATTTTGGTTTTCAGAAGTGACCAGAAAAGGAAATTTAATGCATTAGTTACACTGGAGTTATTCCAGAATGCTGATCGGGTAAAATGGGTTATTTTAGAGAATACGACAAGTTTTTTTTCATCATTTGTAATGAAAGTCATTCTCATTTACAAAATAATTATTATCTGATATTAAATATTATAAATGAAGAGTTTTTGGACCGTATAGAATATACTGGTTTGTGACCACCTGAAGGAATCGGCTACAGCGTTTTTGTGTACTAAAACTTTTTTAACCTCCAAAAAGTCGATATACAGAAAAGCATTTCCCCAGAAAACATATTTGAGCTATCCTGGGAAACCTGAAAATAACTATTTGTAGGATCACTAGTTGTAGCGGCACTCGAGCAGAAGAAATAAATCAATACCTCAAGCAGACCTCAATAGCTCGCGAATACCTCAATTAGATATTTTTAATTGCTTAAAATGATATCTTCAATCATATCAAATTATAGTACGGACAATACATTTTTTTCGTATGATGCATATCATAGTGAGGATTTTTTTAGTGGTCAATGAAATGTCCACATCTCAATTTGGTATGATTATGGCATTGAAAATATTGTACAGAACAATTAAAAATACCTCATTGTGGTATTCGAAAGCTATTGAATATTGCCTAAGATATTCAACTACTATTGGAAATTTTCCTTTTATGTGAAAATTCTTCTTGTATTATTTAGGTATTCCAATACCTGATTCAATTATCTGTTTTGTGTTTGTAGTATATGTATTAGATATTGTATGAGAAACTTCACGTCTTATGCAGGGCTTTTTCATTTCTTGTTTAGCTAGTAAGTATTGGAAATTATAGCTGTGTGCGTTTGAAATGCAAATACCAAATGCGGGAACACCAAACGCGGTAAGATTTTTAACAAGGAAGGCGAAGTCTTTGCTAGGTTGGCGGTGATAGTATCCTTTGGTTACTTTGTGTTGCCGCAGTAGAAGCCCAAATAGGTTGGATTTGCACGTCAAACGCAAACAACAATATTTGGTATGAAATACCACAGCTTGGCATTCTGCAAGTATTTTTTCTGCTCGGGATGCATAGATAGGTGCGAGTTATTTGTTCCTGCTCGGGAAGTGCGCAAGTATTTAGTAAAACCATGCTGAGAGACGTGCGTTCGAATCCCACATGTCAAAGTAATTTTCGAATCTGAAATCTACTTGCTGAAGTCACCGTATGCATATCTTTTGTTTTTCATGTACATTTGTGGAGTTTTTCGAGGAACACGTTGGATGATTTTGTACAATTTTCATTTGTTCTAGTGTTATTTGTTACTTGAAAAAAACCGCATAATTATCTCGAAAAGAGCATATTTTTATCTCTCATACTCTTCGAGTTATTGATAGATTTATATGAAATTTTTCTCCTTTTTGACACTAAAAATCATTAGGTTGCGCACATTTCCGCAGTCTGAATCTTGCACAACCAATGGTTTAGAACTAATACTATTAAAAGCAGAGAAAGCCACTTTTAGCCTGCTTTAGCCTGACGGTCAAAAGAAAGTCTGAAAAAATGTTTGTGCATTATTGGTAAAAATCGCTGGGTTGAGTGACATTTGAAATATTTGTAATATTCAATATAAAACATCCGCAACATTGCCGCCTCACTAGAGCGAAATCAAACAAACTTTGACAATTGGATTTCACAACATTATGTTGCATGGAAAAGTGTCTGTTCTACAAGCACATGTACAGTTTTTATGTGGTTTCCTTTCATAATGTACTTAAGGTGAAACAGTTTGGAATCAACTTCTAAGATTGCACTAAAACTTCAAAGGCACAAATCTCGCGAAAAAAGCATCCAACAACAGTGAACTTTTTTATTTTGGCTTTGTGCACTAGCAGAAAGCTTAAAATAAGAATATCAGGAACGTTTGCCAACTATTTCTCCAGTTTTGTGCCTTCGAAACGTGAGTAGGGGAAGAAGTCGGCCATTGTGCCGGCCATCTTTGAACTCCGAGATGTTTCACCTTAACAATACTCCGCGTAATCAGTTGCGGATTCAGGGTAGCTTGAACAGCTACGTGCTTCCTTTGCCTCTTTGCGAGGAAGCGAAAAATTGCTTAGCAGAGAAGTAACGAAAAATGAACGAGGAAAAATAAAGATACAGCGCAAAACATAACAGGGTAAAATTCAATCAACTTATCATCACAAGTCCCCGAGGCCTGTCTTGTTCGGGCGGGACAGTTCTTTTTAAGCGTGAGCAAAGGTGAGCATAGCAACAAGGGAAAGAGAGTAGCAGAAAAATCCTTGTATTGTTTGCACTCTCACTCGAAATCGCTCGAAGATCCGTGTTTAAAATTTTGAGTTCAGTTTTTACTCCTCAGAAAAACGTCAAACTCATCTCATTTTTGCATCGCAGAGGAGTTTCTATTAAGCTGAGTTTGAGTCGTTCCAGTTTGGAGGGCGTCGATACCAACTGTTGTTCACAACGGAAAGTCTTAGGCGCACTTTACCGTCACATGATAGTGGTCCTAATCGATGTTTGCGCCGCGATAGGTTCTGACAATTATATGCGAATAGTCCGTTTTAGAAGCCTCGGTCTCTGCCGATTAGAGTGTCCATTTCCCGGCCATTTTGCTCGTCTCGGGATTCGGGACAAAATCTATGCTTGTCCCCGGGAAATCCCGGGATCCCGGGATATATCAAATTTTCAATAAAATTAGCATTTTATTTTATAGCACAAATTTAATAGTGCTTTTTTAAATAATACTGATAATGTAACTTTTCAAAATAATATGTTAATTATAGCAAATCACATTTCAGTTAAGACTTTCTTATTCTGATGAAGTAACCTAACAAAAATCAAAAACTTAGCTTGACTAACTGCGAGTTTGATATTATTATTTATTTTTCCAAATTCTCAATAATACTTATGAATGAAACTATGGTAAAAACTTAAGTCATAATTTTAAAGCAATTTGCTTCAAACATTTGAAAACCATTAAAACTTTAGAACAAAAGAAACGATCAAAGATCATTGAAGGTATGTAGATCATGCTTAAAGCTAATTACTGAAAATTATTGACTGATGTTTTTTTTTGCCGTGAATCGCAAGTCAGTCCCATCCGCATTGTGGTCAAAATTGGAGTTGATATCAAGTTTTCATTATATCTTCTAATGATCTTTCAGCTGCACTAAGCGAGAAATTACTTTTGTTCAGTAAAACTAGAAAAAAAACACAAATTGAATTGTCCCATAATAAAAAGTAAACGCATGTCAGTCCCACTGCAGATTTTTGCATAATGTAACACAAAATGAATCGTTATTTGTGTCAACTTTAGATTTTTCTTTGGAAAAATGACGGAGTGAAAAGCAAAGTATGAAAGTTTCATGATCGAATCATGTTTTAATATCCGGGTTTTTTTTTTGAATATTTGTATGGAAAACGAGATTGAAATCAATTCTCTCAATGCCTACTTTTTACGGATGGGTACTGACTTGCGGTTTGCGGGCAGTTTAGGTGTACTATCAAATTTGTTATCTCAGCATAGGCTTATAGAAACGGCTTATGATGAAAAGACAATATTAAAACTTTGCAACTAGACAAGTAATTCTTTCTTGGAAAATTGATCTTTTCATGAAAATAATTACTCGTTTATTCATTTTTTCATTATGCTTTTCTACTTTATAAAATAAGGTTGATTGTGAGGAAAATGTCAATGTTTTTTTTAATTGAAATTTAGTGGTTTTTATCAAATTCTACGTACATTTCGGGAAATCCCGGGATTCCGGGATGTCAGAGAATAAATTCCCGGGAAACGGGAAATCCCAAAATTTATCAAATCCCGGGATTTTTTGTCACGGGATGTCCCGGGATGGACACTCTACTGCCGATTATTCCGGTGCGATTTTACATTATATGCTTCCTGGTAGTGATATTTTTTACGGCTTGTTGTAGTTTGTTGGCCTGCACCAATCTCCTGTCTCACCGGAGGACCATCGTGAACAGCACTGTTTAGAGTCCCACACAGGCACTAGGACGATGATATCCGCTACTAACATGGATAACAGACGTAATTTTGAGTAAAATAGACGCACTACTGATATATACCGTTCTGATTCAAATTACAGACAGCTTCTAATTCCGGACACTCTACTTTGTATGGGAAAGGTTTCAATTGAAATGTTTCAAAATCTCCCGTTCGAAAGTTCCCAACTTTCAGGCGCGTTTAATTATAATTTTAAATAGCAATCCATGAAAATTTATATTTGCGCTACTAGTTTTGACGTTGCTCTTACGAGTGTGGGAGTTTTTTTTTATAATTTAACATAGTTCAGTTTTGGTTCTCGAGAGCTATCCGGAATTTGAAACAAAGGTGTCCGTGAAATGGAGCAGAAGTGAGGTTGCGTCCGGAATAATAATCACGGAAAAGATCAATTAATTTCTATTATTTAGGTAATTCAAGCTGTGAATCCGAATCTTCGCCACCGTTCGGAAGTTAAGTGTTTTTAGAAGCCTGGCTTTTCAACCGGTTATACTTCACTGAGCCCTTAAGTGTCCGTAATATGAATCAAACGGTACCCATGGATACCCGATCAATTCATACATATGGTTTAAAGAGCTTATGACGCGTTTGTTGGCACATCAATATTCGGAGTTTTCTTGGATAAAAAGTGTCGACTAGAAGAGTTGGAGCAGTCCGTCCCACTCGGGCTCGGATTGCGTACCACTTCTAGTACTGCATTTGGTCCCTCGGTAGTGCAAAAGGTACCCAAGTTTGACAGATCGCAGTACACTTTGAACAGCGTTCAAGATTACCTTATGAGCCATAAAAATTTTGGGCAACTACCCGTTTTGATTCATATTACGGACACTTAAGCCTCAGTGAAGTATAACTCATCAGACAGCATATAAAATTAATCATTCTGTATGATTGTTCCGCGTTATGGAGCCTTCAAAACAATTAACTTTCGAATAGTGGATGAAGATTTTGATTTCACAACATGAAAATTTTAAATAAATAGAAATGTGTGGACTTTCCATGATTCTTATTCGGACACTTCCTTAATTTGCCTCGTATTCCGGGACACTTTGATTCCGATTCCGGACAGCTCATGGAAATCATAGATAGAAAAGTCAATCATTATTGAGATCGGTAAACCACTAAAGAGGGCGTCTAAGGCAGCTGAGCATTATAATTTTCATAGATATCTATGGACAATGTTGACTAAACACAAGCCTCGAAAGTGAGAACTTTTGAACGGCAAAAATTGAAACATTTTCTTGTGAAATGTTTCCCATACAAACTACAGTGGTCCGGAATTTGTAGCTGTCCCGTAATATGAATCAAACGGTACAAGGGACATAGCCGAGTCTTTCATTGTCTTTGGTTGGAGTGTGAAAGATATGTAGCAGCTGTATCGTTCTCAAAAAACGCGTAAGTTCCACAAGAAACTCCATGCATCCCGCAAAGGCTTTGTATTGCGAGCCGAAATGTGCCGTGTGAGGATGGAGGTATCTTGACGAACGAACGTGAGGTGATTGGAAGGTGGAAGCAATACTACGATGAACACCTGAAAGGGGTAGAGGCACGGTGGCATTAGGAGACGAGCCAACTTCCACAGTGAAGATAAGAATGCTATCAAACAGCTCAAGAGCAACAAAGCAGGTGAAAAAGGAAGGTTTTGGAGCGGAATTTATTAAAATTGGCCTGACTTCTTGTTTGCGACGATTGATACCCAGGATCTGGGATACAGAATACACAAAAAGGGTGCCGAGTTAGGATTCAAGAACTATCAAACAATCACTATTCTTTATCGCACCAAGGTTAGATCCTTTTAGTTCCCTTAACACACTAAAATGAATCAAACAATTCCAAATGATTATTTGAATAGAAAAATTGTTAACCATGCATAAATTCAGTTTCGAGTTAGTCTGTGAGCAATTGTGAACTTGATGTGAGCGAAGCTCAATTTGGTTAGATCAGCTTGGGTTATGGTTACGTTTAGTCTCACCAAAATTGAGGTTTGGTTTGAGTTCAGTATCGTTCGTCCGTTTTGGTTTACGAAGATTGGATTCGCGTCCACCTGCCCTGAGACCGCTAACCGGGCAACAGAACGTGCGACTTCGCAACAGTTCCTTCAGAACTGTTGGCGCATAAGCGAGGTCGTTTAACAGCAGAAAAGCTGAGGATTGTAACAGTTGGCTGCTTTTAGTGAGTTGATTAGTTTTTGAGTTCCGTGGCTTACTGTTACCCTGTACAACATCACGTTACAGTGTTGGTCACTAAAAACCATTAATAGTTTGGATAATTACCACGTGATCACTCCGTTCTGCAGTGATAATGATCTAGAGTGCGATGTCACAACATTGTTGTCAAATCAAAAAGAATATTGATAGCTTACAAGTGATATTGATAGTTGTAGTACATCAGCCATCAACTGATATGGACTGATATGGAGCAACTCTGCCAGAAAATCCCAAAAGCTGGAAGGGTGTGATGGGCGGGTCACGTTGTGAGAATGCCGGACAAAAAATTACGCAAAATATTGGTGTTCACCTCGAATGCAGCTGGTACAAGAAGAAGAGGGGCGCAACGAGCTAGATAATTTGACCAAGTGGGAGCAGGATCTCGGAAGTGTGAGCCGATCGAGAAACTGGAGTTCTGGGATTCGGTTGTCTGTCGGGATTTGTTGGTTAGATATATGTGGTTTCAGTTATTGAAATGTTAGATTCCGTCGAGATCAGGTTGAAGCAAAGAGTATGCTCAAGTGTTCACGAACACTGTTGAGTGTTTGGAAGCTGACTCTTCGGTCAGTATCTAGCCGGGCATCGTAAAACACGACTCCTTGTAGGTGGCGCTCAAGCCACTTGTTTCAAATACAGTCCGGAACTCAGTTGCAGACTCCGAACCGACTTTAGGCCGCTAACATATCAAGACCGAATTTCTGAATGATATGAGAATTCTATGATTCATTAATTGGTTATTGGATATGTCTGAAGCGACCTTGGGATTGATAATATATTTGGTATCATTTTGAATAAATGATGAATGATATAATAATTCCATTATTATTAGTTTTATTAGGGAGATTTTCAGTCCGCGTCTGGTTCATCTTCATGATAATACCATTATGAGATTCTCCCAATGGATTTTTTTTCCGAAATAGCTACGAAAAATTAATAAAAATTTCCTTCATAATTCTATAAACCAGTGCTGGAATGGTAATAGTAGTAGGCTTGAATTATCGCGAAAATCACGTGGCTCTCCCAGTACAGTAGTTCAAAAACGTGAATCTCATCAAGTAGCCTCTGTTGGGTGCACGAATTTTCTAAATCATGAGTGTCATTGGAAGGCTCTAAATGCAGGAAATGCAGCGGGAAATAGAACATTTTTCTACAGTAATTTGGGGTTGCCCTTAGCAACGGTTGTTTTGCAATTTTCATGGCACTTTGCCTACAGCAGCGATGGGCGTGAGTTTCACTGGCTTCGCTGACTGTGATTGGCGTTGTTTGGCTACTGTAGAGTGAGTTTCAGATTTTTTCCCAACCCTGCTATAAAACAACTTTTCAGAGATGCTACGAACAATATCCATGATTCTTTGTGGGATTTTTTTTTGGGTGTAGTCAATTTCAACTTTTTAAAGATGCATCTAAAAATATCCACCATGATTTTTGTGGATTTTTTTGGTCAATTTCTCAGAACTTCTCAAAAATACGCTGAATTCCAATAATTGAACAATTCTCGCTGAAACCAGGCCACCATTGGTACCCATCGTTAGAATTCCAATTTTATGTCACTAATCGCTAGGTGGTCCTTTCTGTATTCTCAAATTGGTGGAAATATGAAATTTACAAACCTTGATGTTTTATTAGTTTTATCCTTAGTGTTATTGTCTGAAAATATCGAATCCAATGCATAAAACAGCAGAAATCTACATTCTTTGGAAGTGATCCATAACCGTGGTAAACAATCATTTCCTGGTCCATATTATGGATCACTAGTTAGAAGTCCTAATATTCGGTGTTTGAATAAAAATTCATGTAAAATGTTTTCCAAAGATGAATTCATACTAAATCGAAGCGAACGAGCATAAAACATGCTATAACATTTGAATTTTACCACCTGTGGGAGCTTATGAATGCTGACGGCACTTCTTACAGAAAACGACCATATAATGATAGCTGTGTGGTACCAACTAAACATTTGTCAAAAACACGTTATTTAGCGGTTGAATGTTGTGCTTAACATTACAAAAGGCAGAAGACAAATAGTATAACATGGGAAAAATGAGTTTTTACGTCAACGTTTATGTTTTTGAGCGAGTTATCCGATGTTGAACGCCAAAGTGATCCGTCACTGTGGGTGATCCGTAACTGTGTGGGCATGGTACGTGAAAATAGACACACCACAAATTCAACAAGCTTTGTCTATTAATTGCTTCCACTGTTTGGTGTTTGAGGTGTGCCATTTGGTGGTTCACTGGTTGTTTTCTGTTGATGTGATTGTGCAATAATCGTAGGTGTTAGATCTTGGAAACTTTAATACTTGTCATATTTTATTGTCCTTTTTACAACCCGATAAAAAAACTCGGAAAGACACACTTTGTTACCAGAGGTTTTCAGACAATTTGACTCGCGGAGCACTTTTCGTTTCATATTGTTCATATGCAAAGTGAATCTGTTCATTCTCGCTGTTCTGTTTGAAATTCGGTATTTTAACATGCGTAAATAGATTTCAACGAAAATCAAGAAGTGTGTCGTCTTCATAAATTTTGATTTTCCTTTCATGTACTTTATTTATGATCTAAAACATGCTATTTTTAAACAGCTTGCCTGATCCGTTTAAGGTTGAAAATGACACAATTTCGCATTCAAATTGAATTAGAATTTGGGTTTCTGCTAACTATTCCGAAATAGATTGGCAAACAACATAACTACTGTCATTTAAATATAATTTCGCTGTTGTTTTGAATTCGGACATCCAGCAAATGTTTGCGACATAGTCATTATTTTTTCTGAATTCTCTTGAAAAATTATGCATAGTCGCTTTTAAAACTGCACGTACAAATCAAACTTTCTCCAAATATATGCTGGTTCATCCATTTGAATGATTTTTAACCATTTACATATTTGATTGTTTTATCATCAACCATCCATCCAACCATCCGGAGAGCACGATCTGAAAATCGCTGATTCGACTTTTTCAAAACTGTAACAGGGTATTTGAATACATTGGGTAACGTCCGCGAGGGTGAATCAATCAAGGTTCATATGCCAACAAATAGGTCACACAACGCAGGGGATACTTCTACCTCATATTGCAAATCACAAATTGCCGCATGCGGAAAATGAAGTACTATCGCACGAACATAACATGAAAAACGGGAAGAAAGTACAAATTCCCATTCTTCCTCCATTCCAATTGTATACACTCAAAAAAATCCAAACTCATTGCTACGTGAAAAATCACGTAGATCATTCCAAATTCATTTTACCCCCACTTCACCTGACTAAAATAAAAGATCACTAAACCATTAATAACCACCAAACAGTGACTCGGTAATGTTTACTGAGGTTACCTATCGCACTTACGTGGAATTCACGTAGGTGCCTTAAGTTCATTTGACATCTGCATATTGTACGTACATTCGGTGTTGAGGCTCAAATCCTAAGATGGCGCCCGCTTGATTGGGAAGAACTTCAGAAGCTGCTGCTGCTTTAATCTCTGTGTAAGATTGATTCAAGGTAAATATGCTTTGAATATCGAAGAATCCCTGCATTACTTTATATTTTGCACGTGATTTATAACCTCTTATCAATTATAGCACGCGAAGGCTACAGCAAGACAGATCAAACTCACAAAATTGAGGAAACAGGATTCCAAAATGCTCAGATTGACAATAAAAATATCAACAATCTTTTAAGCTTGTTTCCAATTTTCCAATTGGGAACTAGTTTTCTTCCAAAGCCTATTAGAATAAGATTGATCTTTATTACAGTTAATTTAATGCAAAACCATCTAGTTCTATTGAAACGCTTCGTAAGGGCTCCACGTAGCTCTTACGTTTAACGACGGTGGAATGGACGAACTTCCAAAGTTCATGCGTTCATTCTGGCTACCTATGGTTTGCGTAGGAGCTACGTGAAAATGCGATGGAAAAAATCACGTATGTTTTCACGTAACAATGACGTTTGGATTATTTTGAGTGTACACAAAGCAAGCATAAAAATCACAAACTATTTGCCAAAGGATTTATTACCCTCCAAGCCAACATACTTCTCCCTTTCGGTGCTAGCCAGCAGTATGCGGCGCCGCCATCTTTTCGAATCCAACATATTCTAAGCAACCGATGGATACTCAAATGCATTTCAATGTGGATACTCAAATGATCTTGGCTGCTGTCAAATCCATTGGTGGATTGGGGTTGCCATATACGTGGTGCTAGCGTAAGTCAACCTATACACAAGTTAGTCATTTTCACCACCAACCACCCCTATTTACCACACGAAACTAGGTTCACCTGTTACTGCTTTCAGCGATTCAAATATAATTGTCCTATGTTACGAGCAGAGTGATACTAATTGAGCAGTGATAATTTACACGTTCGAAAAGAAAATTATTTCATGAAACAGAGTAATTAAAATTTTAATGTATTTCGCCATCACATTACATAGGACAGTTATACTTGGAACGGATATCACAATTACAACGAGGAAAGCATGGAGCTCCACTGTCGTAAATTTGGTTCGGGAATTGCGAAACACTTGGGTTTGGTTGTTTATGAGCCTTTGTGGGTTGATATACTGCTAGTCGCGAAGGATTCCGTTTGGTCGTACTTATACGTATGTAAATGTATAGAGCATATATTAGGGATAATCGTTTTATTCACATTCCTTCACGATGGACATGCTGCATTTGTTGCCAGTACATTTTTTTGCGACAAGTACATAAGAAATAGTTTGGGTGAAAATCATCGATTTACGCGAGATAAAGCGCACGTGACCGAAATTTTCATAAAAAATATAAAACCAAAAATGGTTCACACAAAGATATGGATGCGTTTTAACCAAAATGATCTCTAAAGTCACTTTTTCCTTATTCTGATTGTAGAGATTCAAGATGAACACACGTGCCCCGACAGACCGTTATTATAAAAAAAAATCGTCCATCAAATCTGAGCACAGGGCTCGTTTCCTGAGGTCATTCTGGCACCTCTGGACCAATTTTAAAAAAATCCCTAGAGGAATTTCGAGAAATCTTATTTGAAGTTTGACGTAAAATTTCATCAAAGCCAAACCTCGAATTTTCAGGGGCCACAATTTTAGAGAACCAGATAACCGTGTGTGTTGAAAATTTAACTCACTGGTTACTCGCTGGTGGTGACCAATCGATCAAATTTCAGCGCGAACCGGTTGTCAGGTTCTCTAGATTCGTGTGCTTAAAAATTCGAGGTTTGGCTTCGAAGCATCTTCACCTTAAGGCGAAGTAGGCTGTCATTGAAATTTGAACGCGTCGTTGATGATTGTTGCTAATTCATCTCATGATTTCGAATCAAAGAAAAGCAGTTGATATTGCACAGACACAGCTGAAAAAGTATCAGCATACTTTATGAATGTTAGCGCGTACAGTGATACTTTTACAAGTCAGTATAAGCTATCGGAACTGAGTTTTATCACTATGAAATGCAAGCTAAAAATCATCATTGATGCAAAACGAATGACGGCTACTTAGCCTTAATGTGAAGATGAATCGATGCCAAACCTCAAATTTTCAAGAGCACAAATCTGGAGAACCAAACTTCCGTTCAAGCTGAAACTCAATCAATTAGTCACTAGCAAGTGGTGAACAATCGATTAAGTTTTCAGTTAAACGGAAGTTCGGTTCCAGATTTGTGCTCTTGTAAAATTGAGGTTTGGCTTCGATTCATCTTCACTTTAACTTACCAGAGTGACTTCAGTATGTTTTTACATGGCTTAAGCCAGTACGCTTAGTTAATTAGAATGAAAAATCTAAAAAATAAATGTCAATATAAACGTGAAACATTCAATGCTGATATTATTGATTAACAGCTTATTTACGACTTCACACAAATACCAGCCCACCGAAGTCTGCCGTATTATTTTGCTTAATAAATTGCTTCTTAGTACATCTAGTACTATTCTGAGGTTTACGCCTAGTTTCCACCGAATTCCTCAGCACTTTACATGAAAAAATTTCTGGTCGAAAATCTGTTTAAACTAGGAAACATTTCCCACCAAGCAAATCATTTTCGACCTTTTGTCCTTTCGACCTTTGTCTTTCGACCTTTTGTCTTCGACCTTTTGTCCATAAACCACGCCAGCTAGCTTAACAGTTTGCAAAAAGCCCATTTTAAATCTTGGTATTTCTTCACTATATGTCTCATATTTCGCTGAAACATTAGCAAACCTTAGTCTCATCGTATAGAGAAAGAAATAGCTTTCATTCAAATTTGAAAAAAATTTGGCGCCATGTGAATTTTGTTAGAAAAATCGATTTTCACCATTAGCGCACCGCTAGTTTGCCATTCTGATATCACCATCAGAAAGCTAAGGAAAAATTGCGTAAGATAGGCTACAGAAACTAGGGACAATGGTATACCCTATCAAATGAAATTTTCTAATTCATGTATACGATTATTACGTATATGCGATGGCAATCAATACAAACATCATTTTTTGTACAACAAACGAAACAAGTTTTCAATGAGCTTGGATGACCGCTTCATAGCTCACTCCGTGATTGACCAGAACAATCGAAGTTGCACAGAAGATTCATTGAATGTGACTTGGATTACACATTGCACGCCAAATGAGTAGCTAACTTTCTCCATCGCCGTGGGAACAAACGACACAATCGATGGACCGAACACACTTCAAAAGATATCGTGAAAATTCGTAAAACTAAGTTATGCAAAGTGGTTTATTTGTCACAGCCTTTACATCCAGAATGTTCATTGAAATTTGAGAGGGTCTCTGTCATGCAACTCTTATGTACTGAAAATGCTTTCAAAAGCATATCTTAAACAATCTTGAAATTGGAGTTTATTTGCTGTATTTTAGAATATGTTCCAAATTGACCACTAAGGCAACAACAGACAAAAGTTGCATCTGAAAAATGGACATTAGTTCCCTCTCAGCTCATCCTCGAACAATCTAAATTGAAACACAGAGCTAACATATTCCGAAAAACCTTTCCGATTCAGCTCCGGATAATTCGTTAGTTAAGCTTAGCTGATGATCGCAGCTGTATTTGTAAATAGGCCACGAGATTTTGATTTAACAATGCAATATCTGTCCTAACCTAGTAACAAAATCAAACAAAGAATAAAATGATTTATAGCAAATGAGGCGCAATAAACCACGGAAACCATAGTTTCAATAATGCCTATTTATTCAATAAGCCGAAATGAGCTGTTGCACGCAAATTTGACATGATTGATGACGGAACATTGTTTTACGACAACTAGATAAAAGTCTGCAAACAAAAATTAATGCCCTGTACCAAACACCGGCATTTGAATAGTTAAAGTGTGCATAGCTACAAAAATTAACAATATTTTAGATAAAAAGGCTGTGGCGTGAAATTCAACTGCCTAACGAGGGCATGGCAGTGAATTTATCTTAATCATCGTTTGAATTATCTATCAAATTAAAATCCACACTGACAGTTACTACTGGTGAGAGAAGGAAATGCAGCAATGGTTTTCTTTTGCAGTTGTTCAAACTAAATGACCACCAGTCTGGAGCTGGCTTGGTACCATACCGTTTTAATACTTTTATCCATTAACCATTTTTCTAAACGTAACCGTTTTGGAAGCGTTTTAGCACCTTGGTTACCTGACACACATTTGTTGGCGTTGTTGGTCTGATCAGCAAAGTGCCGAGAACGTCTTTCCGCGGAGTGCGATTCACTTGTCGACCACCGCACAGAGGAGCGCCTTCATATAAAGGTTGAATAAATTCTTAAATGCGTCACAAATTGATTGAAAGTGATAATCCTTCAACCATCTTCGATACCTGATATCCTTTCGTTCAAAATAAACGTCAAATAATAAATTCTATTACTTAGATTAATTTATTCAGGCTGAGTTTTTCTTGTAGTGCAATATGTACATAAACCTTAAGTATAGATATAAATTCACCGACTTTTGATAATGTCAGTAATTTTTATTTTTAGGAATGAGAGTGAAAGCCATGTTTTGTTACAAATAGCAACTTAACATGTTATAAATAAAATAAACACCATCAAGGAAGGAAGGCTTGGAACACATTTTCAAATGAAGCGTATTGTGCTCAAATCAATTATGATTCTAGTGAGGTACAATTGTTTGAAGTTTGCTAGGAGAACTTCTTTTTCTACTTGGCATTACGTCCTCACTGGGACAGAGCCTGCTTCTCAGCTTAATGTTCTTATGAGTATTTCAACAATTATTAACTGAGAGCTTTCTTTGTCCAAGTTGTCATTTTTTCGCATTCGTATATCGTGTGGCAGGTACGATTATACTTTATGCCCAGGGAAGTCAAGTAAATTTCCATTACGAAAAGATCCTGGAGAAGATCCAGATACCTTCAGCATGGCTTTTCTTTGTAGCCGCGGACTATAAGCACTCGGCTTAGGAATCTGCTAGGAGAACTACAGTTGATGAATTGCAGCGCATTTTGTCTGACCTGTGCACACTTGAGATGCTTTTAAAAATCGGAAACAAAATTGATCAATCTTAAATTTTGAGATATTTTCATTCAATAGTACAGAAATCTATAAAAAAGATGCTGACAAGTGATTTGGAGAACATTAAATTTCGAGGTTTCGTCCGTCTTTGCACCACTGCGCAACGTCTTCTGTGCGCCTTAGATTGATGTACCGAGCTGTGTAAAATAAATTCCTCACAATCAGCAGCGAGCGAAAACCAGAAGCAGCAAACGACGAGCACATGAATTAAATGTACCAAACGAAACATTCATAAAACATAAGGTTCGCTTTTAAACTTGCCATTCACGAGATTTAATCCAATTAACCGATTACCACGTTTGAAGTTATCGCTGCTTTTGGAATACCGTTGGGGCAATACAGTTACTTTGGATTAGCATCAGTTTATTTTTAGCTAGTTAAACATATTCGGTACAAATGAGGGTCTGAAAATAAATTTCAACAACTGAAGGGGATAAAGATTATCTTTATCAAACTAGCGCATCGAACTTTACGGGTGTGAAATCATTACAACCCACCAAAACTGAGCATAAAAAAGAACCCATTTGATTATTAATGCTACAAAGTTGGATAATTAACTCGTTCTTTTACTCGTGCTACGCATGATTGAACCATAAAGGGATTCGGTATATCACGTTTTCCCTGTCCATAATGGAGAAGGGTATCAAGGAGGCCGTCCGATTTTTTTATGTTTCTACATGCT
The DNA here is from genome assembly GCF_002204515.2 of Aedes aegypti. Lineage (NCBI taxonomy): Eukaryota > Metazoa > Arthropoda > Insecta > Diptera > Culicidae > Aedes > Aedes aegypti. The sequence continues at coordinate 21,131 of NW_018734481.1, forward strand.
GACATTCATCAACCAGCATCTGGTAGATGCTGGAATAATCGATGAAATTTGAGTGGGATGACTTGGCACAGCATCACACTGGACGGATGTACGTGTTTGGGAGCAGAAATAATGATCGACGATGCATGGTGATTGAAGATGATGCTAATTAGCGATAATGGCCTTTGGGCGACGGTTTGAGGCGGACAACTAGACGTAGCACTTGTGGTAAGTTCATAGCACACATATTTAGCAAAAGAATCATAAATGGGTAATTTATGTTTTAGTATCGTCTTTGCCCGAGTTGAGCGTTCAGCGTGACCTTAGCTATCGGTTTGAATTATTCTGCTGTCACGTCTGTTTGTCTGTGCGCATAATAAAGTTAGAGCTGGTGCAGAGCCCACACAGTGGGTGTCTGATTGCTTCTGACACGGTACACAATGCAAAATGGCTCTTTGATGATGTACGAGGCTAATTTTATTCTATAAAAAACGCCATATGCGAGAGTGAAGGATTTGGTGCTCCTCTTTGTTTACCTCTCATGGACGAAGAGCAAGTTTATTGATTATTATATCGTATTATTATTGCTGGTTTTTACACTGCATGGTGCCTTGGAACATATAGGGAGGGATACATCTCACATCAAATGCAAAGCAAGGATGATTCAAAAATGACCGATCAGTTACAGACACCGTCAACAATAACTTCACATATAAATGTATCTTGAAGTTATAGTTTCTAAAACACAATTAAATTACATATAATGGAGCATGAAACTTACAAAATGAATTAATGGTACATTAATTGAATTAATTCATTAAACGAGGTTTTGCTTTTTAAGAGACTGTAAAAACTCATTTTAAACATACCTTATCAGGTTGAAATATTTCCAAACTAAACTCGTCCAGTAATTCCTTGGAATTAAAGCAACATTATTTTTACGTTAAGATCCTCGGTTTCGTGTCGTTATGAGTGCAACAGGTGTTCTAGTCCATCCAACAACTTTCTGGAACATGTGCTTCTGATCTACTGAAGTAATAAGAAAATGATACAAAAAAATGATTAGCGCAAAACTGGGGGATGCGAACAGAAAATCAACAAGCAGCCAGGCGGCTTCAAACTAAAACTTTTATAAAAATGATCAGAGTACGCTTAAAAATGTACGGTCGTGATTTCGACACGCTTAAAATCGTTTTATGATTTATGTAACACAAAGACCGTCAATTGTTGAAGAATTGTTGTGCTAGGTCCAAATTGTGCACAAGTCATATACAACTGCTCAAAATATGTTTCCAACTTAAATACGGCCAAAAACTTTCTGATTAAGTCTATTCATTGGGTTCATTTCCAGCATTGAACTGAAACAGCTTTGTATGAAGTATTTTAAGTGTGCATTTTGAATATGGTTTCCTACGAGACAACCAAACACACAACGGCTAGCACTCGTGGAAAAGATTATGTTCAATTTGAACAACCTAAATCTTCGACTCCGCACCCCTTAGGCGCAAACGACAGAATGTGGAGGAATTTCATGGCTGACTATGACGAAGCTTCTCCTGGCCAGACTTGACTGTAATTTGAGTGTTAAGCATTCACGCAAAATCTTTTAAGCAGTTTTATTTTATCCATTGATTCTGTTCATTCATTTTTAATTAAATTAATATCGTTAACCAAGATAAATCTTGCAAACAAACAAACAAACTTTTCACATATCTAAAATTGAAACTATTGAAACACAGCTTGGTTAATGGTAGCCTCTGGCGATGATGAAATTTTTAATATTTTCATAAAGAAACTTCCAGAGTGTAGCTTATCATTCTTAGTTGAAATATTGAACAAATGTTTTCAGTTGACATATATTCCTTGTAAATGGAAAAATGTCATGGTTGTATCAATTTTAAAACCGAACAAAACCGGATTTTTTTTTCTAGAGGGGGCTCATCAAATTTTTGTTTTACAGAAGTAATGTCGGTCACAATAATCACTATTCTCACAAATTTCGTAGTTTGCATAGATTAGACTTTATTCGTTTTCAATTTTGTCTTATATCGCTGCATTCTGTCAAAAGTGCTTGACGCGATCGGACGGGTTCTCGCTATCGTCCCAAGTAGTTATTGCTTCTGACTACCTATTGTTATAACTTGCTTTGTTTGGTGCTCCACCACCTGGACATTTTAATTTGTGCAGTAGTGAGAGTGTTTGGTAGTGGTATATAGAGAAGATCGTTGGTGCTTCTATTGGTGTGAACATCGTGAAACAAAGGGATTCAATCCCTATATAAAACGTGAGATGAGCCACAAAAAGCCTCCGGATGACCCGGCTGGAACAAAATTACCAGGTTGGATGCGATCGAGTGATGATATAGGACAGGCATGTGCGTTGATGATGCGTTTGAAGGAGGATCCTAAAACAAATGCCATCAACAATCCCATACTTTCAACGAAAGCGTTCGTCATCAGGGCTACAGTACAAGCAGCGATCGGATTGGAACAAATGAAAAAACTGTCAACGACAAAAGAGGCACGTGGTACTCGCTACATACTAGGCACCGAATCAATCAGCGTCCGCAATGCTCTGTTGAAAATCGAGAAACTAATTGACGATACACCTGTCGAGGTTGTTTTTCATCCAACTCTAAACGTGTCTTGTGGTGTTGTCTACGACCCTGATACGGTTAATTGCACAGAAGAGCTCCTCCTTGAAGAACTTTCATCTCAAGGAGTGGTACATGTTCGTCGAATTCGTAAGCGCGATGGTGATAACTTCAAAAATCTCCCACTGTTAGTGCTCATTTTCCACTACACAAGTTCCGGATTTCATCTACATTGGTCTGATTCGAGTCAAGGTAAGAGTTTATTATCCGTCTCCTCTGCTCTGCTTCCGATGTGGGATATATGGGCATTCCAAGAAGAACTGTGATCCATCAAAGTTCGAAGCAACCTGTCTTCGCTGTTCTCAGCAACATGGTGCTGACGACCCTGCTCCTTGTCGAAGAGATCCTTACTGTAAGCAATGTAAAGGTACCCACGTGATTAGCTCGCGAGATTGTCCGGTTTACAAAAACGAAGAAAAGATAATCAAGATTAAGGTTGATCAGGGTTTGTCATTCGGAGAAGCACGATCTTTGTTTAACAGCAACTCTAACTCCTATTCGGCAGTTACAAAGCAAACCACTGAAGATGAGAAAGATCGCCTCATAACTCATCTACGCAAGGAGGTGGAGGTGCTTAGAAAACTTGTTGAGAACTTGCGCTCTAAAGATAATGAACCGAAAATCGATGAATCTATGCTAACCAAGACTAACACTCGCCCTGAAAAAACCCTAAACAAATATGTCCGATAACTGAGCCGAATCTGAATAACAGCAATCACGACAAGCATATCAAAAGCAATGGTAACAAAAAGAGTGAAAAAACTTCTACTACCGAACTAAAAATGGATTATGATCAATTAAGTAATAAAAGAAAATCCGAAAGAAATCTGATGTCCCCTCCGAATTCACCAAACTCGAAGAAAACTCCGACTAAGCAAAACCATGCAAAATCTCTTTCACCTCCACGATCTCCCTCAATTTTCGCCGACTTTTCGGATGACTCAATATAAACGAAAATTGGGTCATCCAACTCCAAACGTTAACATCTCACAAAAGATTTTAAAAATAAATTTGAATTCACGCCCAAAAACATATGCCATGACTCTGAAATGGAAAAGGACCCCGATTATGAATCTCGCTTGATACCACGCACTGAAAATTCCTCTATAAATTGCGAAACACATTCCTCTCTGCCCATAGCGGGCATGCGGTGTGGGGAGGGAGAGATGAAAGTAACCTCCCCCCTCCTGATCGAAGGAGTGAACGCCTGGGGAACAAGGAAAGAACCTGTTCAAGTTCCTTTCCTAAAACGTTCTCCTGGGGTTCGGCCGAACCAAATTGCAACGCATTACCTGCACCTGCTTTGACGGACTCTTTCATCTACGACTGCTTCTATCGACAACATCAAATGCCAACTCATACCGACATCAAACCTCCGATCCATCCAAGGATAACCAAAGACGAGCTACGATAGAAACCTGCTGCAGTATTCCACCGCCAAGTGCGAAGCATTCCACGCTGACCCTGACCGGGGATGTTCCGGGATTGCCCGATGAGCCCTCGGCGGCAGTCAGCGTGGACAACCCCTCTCCACAGGCAAGTAGCACATTTTCGAATTTTTTTACTCCGAGCAGATCACTCTCCCGTTTCGAAACGTTTTTCAGACTCATCTACCAATGGAAACTCCACTTCTCGAAACATGGTTCGAAAAAAAGTCTGGTTCCAATGGAATATTCGCGGGTTGTGGAGCAACCACGCGGAACTTCGTCAAATTATAGAACTTAACCCACCGTTAGCTATAGGGCTTCAAGAGCTGAAAACCAATAGAACGGAAAACATCCTCAAAGGTTATATGACTGGAATATTGCCGACAGAAACATTGCTAATGGCGCTGGGTATGCTGGCTTAGGTATCCTGAAGAACATTCCGCATCAATTCATTCAATTACCTACAACAATCCCTATCTGTGCTGCAATCCTTGGCTCTCCTTATAATATTACCGTTGTATCCGTTTACTTCCCGATTGGAGCATCTAACAGCGAAATCATTAACAACTTGAACCTCCTGATGAAACACGGTAAACCGCCGTATCTCATTGGTGGGGATTTCAACGCCGCTCACGAGGCCTGGGGTAGTTCCAGGTCTACATCGAGAGGACGTTCCCTGCTCAATTGGATCGTCGACAACAATATGCTAGTTCTTAACGATGGATCCCCCACATTCGTCAGCGGCTCACACGGAACATTCACTGCGATTGATGTTACGATCGCATCGAACTGCCTTGCTCCCAGACTTTTCTGGGAGTCTAGCAAGGACACGGGAGGGAGCGATCATATGTATTTATCGACATTCCTCGACATTGTGAACACAAAAATGAAAAAACCTAGACGATGGATATATGATAACGCAGACTGGTCATCATTTCAAAAGGATTTTGACAATTCATTGGAACAAGACGCAAATTATTCCATAGAACTCCTCTCAAACAAAATTTTCGATGCCGCTGAAAAATCTATTCCTCGGACATCCGGAAACATTGGTAGAAAAGCTATGATATGGTGGAATAATGAAGTGAATGATGCTGTTAAGAAAAGAAGGAAAGCTTTGAGAAAACTGAAAAAACTTCCCGTTGAAAATTCGGAAAGGCCTCGTGCACTTAGGGAATTTCAATTGGCAAGAGCTCTGGCCAGGAAAACAATTAATGAATCTAAGGCAGATTCATGGAAACGTTTTTGTGAAAGCTTTACACCAAACACAAACATAAAACTAATGTGGGAAAACTACTGAAGATTGTGTGGTAAAATCAAAAGAAGCGATATCAGTTTGATTATTGATGGAGAACATATATCGGATCCTAACAATGTCGCGAATATTCCTCGCTGACAAATTTGAAGAAAATAGCGCTGCTGACCGATTTGAAATCGATTCTATATCAAGTTAGGTGCAGAACCACTTGGCACTTTCCATGATTCACTTTGGCATGGGGGGGTTTTTCTTGGCCGAATTGTCTGAAACTTTGCAATATAATAAGCACTCCATGATGCGATGCAATATGCGGTGACGGATCGCAAATATGAGCTTTGAATCTTTTCAAAAAACCTCACTGCCGAAGTGAATCAAAAGTGCCAAGAATAGGATTCGCGGCTCCCTAATGTGATTATGACGATTATTACTCAGAAGAAACTCACTCACTCCGTCAACTAACACCAGATTCTCCATTAGATGAGGATTTTTCTATAGCAGAGCTTATGGATGCTTTAAAAAGCTGCTAAGGGAACAATC
>NW_018734482.1:0-28639 GCF_002204515.2 Aedes aegypti
GTGCTATCCCGAATCTGCCATCTGCATATCTGGTACGTCTGTCCCGTTTCCCAGGTGAGCTGTCGGTGTGATTCCGGGCCTGCCACCTGCATACCTAGCCGTCTGCCCCGTTTCCCAGGTTAGCAACCCTTTCGGAGAGATCCCGAGTTATTTGGCCTGTAATACGGCATGATTTTAAATAAATATCTCCTACAATAAGAAAACCAGAAGAAATACAACTGTGGTATATTTACCAAAGTTGTGGAATATAATACATAGTACTAAAAGCTTTGTAGAACATAGTAGGCTGCTAAAATTTGTAAATAAATGACTTATGAGTGAAATAGTTATTTATGCAACTAGTTGCAAAATGATGATTTTTCAGCACGAGTTGTACATTTATCCAACGAGGCTCGCCGAGTTGGATAAATACAACGAGTGCTGAAAAAATCGAGTTTTGCAACGAGTTGCATACAACATTTTTTGCTATTTCGAAAAATGCCGTTTCAGCTGGATGAACTTTAAAAGCACAAACAAACATTTCAAGAGAACCCACATGGTCATACAGCCATCCCTAGTTTCAATTCAGTATTTTTCAATCACGTAGGCTGTGATACAGTAGTACCAATGAATATCACAAATTTTCTCGCTCCCTTCAATAGCTGACTTCAAATGCTGGCTGATTCGATCCCACATCAGAATCGCCAGCCTGTGTCGGAACCAGATCGCACAACGGATATAGAAGGGTTTATTCTACGAATGACTTGAGGGCAGAATTGTCGGTCTCCTATAGCGAAGTGACAATTCTCGACTCGAGTGAAGTGACTCGTAAACCAAATGGAAATCCGTTGGCCGATCTGGCTCCGACACAGGCTGACAATTCTGATGTGGGAACGGATCGTCCAGCATTTGACGCCAGACGTAGAACAAACCCAAGAATCAGATGCAATTGTGCTTAAATATGCTGTGCGCAGTGTAAGGCGAGACGAATCGAATGAAGTGACAATTGTCGGCTCGCTCCCATTTGATTAACATTAGTCGCCTCATGTCACCCGAGGTGAGAACGACTTAGCTCGACTTACACACCGCGGTTATTCAGTTGACGCCTATCTAAACAGTACTGAAAAGTGCTACTTTTCAGCACCGAAAAGAGTGCTGAAAAGTAGTACTTTTCAGCACTGCTTCTTTTGATAGGAAAAGTAGGCCGTTATGTTGATCAACTTCTCAATGAAAAGTTGATTGATTTGCAACGGAATTGCAAAAAAATGATTTTCTTCATTGTTTCACATAAAAAGTCAATTATCTCAGAAAGTATAAGAGATAGAGAAAAAGTTTGTTCTACAAAGTTTTTTGTATTAAAATATGCTACAAATTTGCTCAATATACCAACTTGCTATCTATTAACATAAAAAAGTTGGCGTATAGGACACTATTGCGATTAGTGCAGAAAAAAATCCCTTTCGTACGAATAGTAGTACAACTAATTTCGAGACACTTCTGGGAAGCAACCTATACTCTAAAACCACAAAATGACGTCGAAAAGTTCATGTCCGCGTAAACTTGCTATCTGGACCACTGTGCAGTGGAGTGAAGTGGATAGATTTCAACCGTGCTGTGAAAGTGATGATGTACTCCAAGATGAAGAGCAATTTGTGCGATCTACAAAATCGGGAATGGCAACTGTTCAACACATTGGATGGTATACAGAGCGGTTCTAGATGAACTGCAATCCGGAAAGAGACGATAAACAGGCCCAACTTTGTATGCAGGTTCTAGACGCGACGTACAATGAGTTCGTCAAGGTGCGTCATAAAATCGAGCTTCTTCTGGATGAACTCGAAATGGATGAAGAACCAGACGTAAAGGCAGAAGGAACTTTTGAAGTTGTTGGATAGAATGCGGTTTAAGTGCCAGTGGAAGCCGATGCAGCTGTTCATGTTGCGCCATTCCCTAGGGTTACCGGAAATCAAACTGCCGACGTTCGGTGGGAAGGTTCGTGACTAGATCACCGTCTGGGACAGTTTCCTGAATCTGATCGACAGCAACACACAGCTGATGTAAATGGACAAATTTAGTTATATGCGGTCGTCCCTTTCTGGTGAAGCGTTACGGGAAATCAGTTCGGCTGAACTGTCTGCTGCAAATAACGCCGTAGCATCGCACGCACTGCAAGCACGCTACGAAAGCAAAAAGCTGATCGTGAAGTCTCACATTGACGCTCTCTTCGCCGTGAAAGGACTCAAAAAAAAAGAGCTACAACGGGCTCAACCACTTGATAAGTGAGTTTGAGAAGAATCTCCAAATGCTCGACAAGATTGGCGAGAAAACTGTGAATCAACCTACCAGAACCTCATCGCCTTTCTTCGGAACCACTATGCAGTTCTTCAATCGGTAGCTCCGCCGAAGTCCAGCTATGTAGATCAGCACCAACGATCGCCTAATCCAATCGTCCGGTCTTCCGGCAGATGCATTTTCTACAACGAGTCCTGGCAATCTGCTTTTCAGTGTGCGAAGTTCCAGAGGATGAAGGTTGATGAACGGAACGAATCAGTAGCAAGAGCGCGGTTGTGTCGGAATTGCCTCAAACCCGGACATTTAGCTAGGACATGCGAGCGAGGAGAATGCCAACATTGTCACCAAAAGCACCACTCCATGCTGTATGGTGGAGAAATACGATCCTCCGTTCCACATTCGCAGTCAAGACCGCCGCAACAATAACAGCCACAATCCAGTTCAGCGCGACCAAACCAATAGACACAGAACACCAACACAGCTATCTCTACCGAATATACACACTCGCAATACACGCACACATGATCGGGTTTTATTTAGTTATGCTCTCTACAATTTTTGACATTAATAGCTAGGAATATCCCTGAACGAGCACCACGCTTATTGAGAGCCTACGAAAAAAAATTACTATGGGCTCGGTGGTGTTGAATTCGGTAAAAGCTGCAAAAATGCCGATATTCATTCTAAGTCAATCATTATGCCAAATGACCATTATGCCAAACGACCATTATGCCAAACGACTTTATGCCAAATGGCTTTATGCAAACGACCTTATGCCAAACGACTTTATGCCAAACGGGGTTTATATAGTATTGAGCTGAGACGAGACTCGCGGAAACAATCTTCTTTTTTGCGATTGTTGAGTTTTTTTCTTATTCCACTCAGTGTGTACATCAATCTTGCGCAAGCCGTTCAAGCTCACACATGGCCATCTCAGCAAAAAACTATTGCGTTTTCTTCACACACAAGTATAAAAGGCATTTTGAGTGAAATTTCATGCCAGCAATCGTAGCAGACATTATAAAAAAAAAAACTAATTTTGTGTTTAGATTTATCAGCATCTTTGGAAAAACTGCTCCGCTGACTAAGGGTTTTAATAATAGTTTATTTTGAATACAATACTTTTCACTTTTTCAGCCATAGAAACGACGGGCTGCATTTGACGTTTCGTGACAGCAGAATCTGGGCTGCATATGACGTTGATATTTTCCTCTTCGCGAGTCTCTCTCAGGTACATAGAGGTAGGAAATTCAGCGGAAAAAACGATCTGATCCCGAAGTTATAAGTCAAATAGTTTGAACACACACGAACATCGAACATAAGATTTGTTTTTTTTTCTGAGCTTCATATTATTTAGATCATTTTGCTGAGGTGAAATAAAAAAAATCTTGCGAAAGCTTTTTCGAAGAATTCTAGATTGGGTTCTTTTTTTCATATTTATTACTTGGACTGGAGAAAATCCAAGTAAATTCATTTATTCCATTTTTTGATCTCTCAGGAGACTTTTTCAATAGCTTATACATCTCGCACTTCAACTCGATTACCAGAAAATACGATGCTAGACAATATTCTACTTCAGAAATTATAAGAATCAATCCGTCTCCCATGTAATTATAAATATTAGGTATGTTTATGGAATAAATATAGTATATAGTGATAGATAATTACAAACTACTTTTTGCCGCTACTGTCCAAGACCAAACATAAGACTGGTCAAGAATGGAACAACAACAATAACCTTGCAAGTTCCACCCTTTCCTTCCTCTGTAGAGTGTGCAAAACCGACAACACTCGCACGTATAATGGAGCCCTTACAGCCACTGCTGCATTTTCCTTTTCTCATCAACCGAAGCTCTTTGAAAAGTGACAAAAAACGACTAAAACTGTTCCTTAGCGGCAATCATAAATTGGATGTCCAGAAGTTGATTAAAACTGCTAGCGCCAAGCGATGTTCGGACCCGACCATCATAAGATATAATAGAAGAACAAATGACCTGAGGAATGTTCGACACAGGGAGGGTTATGCTTGAAATTTTGAGAGCTAACAGTCAACAGTCCTCTGAATATACTCGATTGTTGGAGAAAAGTTTAGTTTGTTGAAGCGTTTTATAAATTATTTATGACTTTGCTAAATGAGAACAACCTTGAGCAGTGTGATGTCGCAGGAAACCTGGCGTGGCATTAATCATAATTTTGTCACTGCTTGGACATAAATATTACCCTCATTGATAATCTCACCAGGCCAAAACAAGAGTTTTACTTTTCATTACTACATGCTAGTACTTATATAGTATCGTTGCTAGCGCAATGAACTCTTATGCAAGACCTCCTCCTAGAGTTTTCTTAATTTCCAATTTCGGATTCCGAAGGCGGACACTAATATGAACAAACAAACAAGACCATAAAACTGTCCCTTACTTCCATCCTAGCGACATGTGCTTCAACGTGTGCCACTATTGCAAAATGTCGGCACGGTGTTCCTTGGACTGACGATGAAAAATATGAATTAGACCAAAATAAATGAATATATGTTTAGTAGGGATATTCAAAATTCAATAAAAGATTGAAATCTCCCATATCTTCTTTACAATCCTCACTATAAAAATAGTTACTGTGCACGTGGCTGTAGCCTTGGGTGCTGGAGCCTCATTGCTTTGCAAGCGCACGGACGCGCTGTACATTATGAGACCTTTTTTGCTGCGCCTCATTTTTCTTAAGATGTGTCTCAAATGAAATCTACATGCGCTCCGTCACATGAGCTGTTTAAAATATCAGCGCAATAATTGAAGTAACTACAAAAGTTTCCAACGAGAATCGAAATTATAACTCTTCGATCGTCAGTCTTCGATCATATCATGTAGCCATCTAGACACCTGCATAATGACGCGAAATAGTTGTAGAGAATCTTCGTTACTAAGCAGTTGTTCACATACTTGGAGACCGTTGGCGAGCCGTAGCGCCGAGCAAGCGCATAAGACCTGTAGACGAGACTCGCGAAGTCGGTCTTCTTTTTCTACGGTTGCTAAGATTTTCTTCTTCGATTCTGTGTTTACACAAATTTGTGAGCAAGATGTTCAAGCTTTTACATGAACTAAATTGGCGAAGATGAATTGCGATTGTATCGTTTCCAAGTTCAGAAAACCTTTTAAAGTTAAAATTTCATATCGCAAACGCAGTAAACATTGCAGTAACAAATGTTTAGCTTGTTTCGATTTAGTTTCGTCAGTGCAATTAAATGAATATTTCGCTGAATTTAAGTTTTCTAGAAATTATTCCAATACTTTCCACAATATTCGCCACAAAATCAACTGGCTGCAATATTAGACGTTGCTTTTTCTTCCTCTTCGCGAGTCTTCGTCTCAGCATAAGACGAGTCTCCCTGACAGCACATCACCGCGCGCTAGGCTTTCAGAATTTCGTGAGCCTCCGGTCTAGCGCAGCACACTATGATTCCGATGAGCTTAGAGACGGTTTGGTTGGAGGCTCGTCAGTACATTTATGTGCTCCTGAGAAACTATGTTAATTCTGCTATAAATAGTGTCAGCTTTTCGGTAGTCATTCAAAGTGGCCCCAAACACAAAGTAGGTTTATATGGCAATTATATGGAGAAATTTATAATATATTCAAAAACACGTTAGTACTTTATTAAGTAAAAAAGCAAGTTTGATGTTGATGTTTGAGTCAAAAAGTGGTCTTGCAGTGTAATGATAAAAACATGTATAATTTAATACAAACATCAAATACAAGGACCACCTTGTCTACATATTGCACATCTATTCAAGTCATATCGAGTACAAAGAAATAAAGGTAAAACGGTACACCTCAGTGCCCATAGCTTACCTCTAGCCAAAGCATACGGGAACAGTCTGTAGATAGATGGAAAACGATGCCATATGAGCCTTAATGAGATTGCCTTGTTGGATGCTCGGAACGTTCAACTGAAGGGGCGACTGGCTGTTCGTAAAAGGGAGCCGGCAATTTGTGTTATTGATGGGAATAAGCAAGTTGTGCCGTTGCAAAATTCTTTACGATATTCCATCTTCCTTGGAAAACACACCAAAAAGTCATAAAACGGAGAAATAACAGAACTCTAAATAGCAGAAGTAGCACCAAAGCCTCCCTGTCTGGGGTCTCGATCCTGTCCTGTTGAATGACCTTAGTATATAAGAAAACGAAGCTATGTGGCACAGAAGGAAGCGCTACCGGTGGACCACCATGATGAGCTTTGCCATCCATTCACATGAACATTAACAACGTCGGCGTGTAGTCGAAGAAGTAGGTTAGTGCTTGCTGTGAATCGTTGGTGAGAATGGCTCACGAAAAGGAGCCAATAACTCATTCTAATCTACCAGCTGTCTCATTTTGTGTTGAAAATACATATTAACCCCTTGCACGTCTCACTTCGCACTTGAGGCCATAATGTGAAGGTGATGTGTTCAAGACAAAAACATATTAAAAGAACAGACTTCATAATGGTAGGTACTCATAAACTATATAAACAATTTAAAAAATGAGCAATTGCAGAAGCCACTCACGCCTTTTACGCTCTTTCAGATTTTATCATACTAGGCATCGTAATCCGAGGGAAAAGCACTTCCACAGTTCCACTGATAGCATTGTCGATTGAACATTTCAGGAGGTGGTAAGATTTTTTGTATAAAAAAAAACAATAGTAAGGCACATAAGAAATCTCAAACCCCTTCTCCCCTCATAAACCTTACGCAATTATTGCTTAGGGCATAATATTGCATAACGTAGTTATTTAAAATTTCAAGTCAAGGAATCAATTTGCCCCCCGGTGAATCCTTCAAACTAAAATATTACTTCGATTAGCATATTTTGTCCAATTTTTCGCAACATAAAAGCCATTGTCATCAATTTTTTTTTTTTATTCAGAAATAACTCAGAATGCATGGAATACCCATGGCAAAGCGGATAAAACTTCTTTCCTTTGCGAGCTCACGATTTATCGCAGCTTCGTGTTCGGTCAGAAGGCTTATGTGTCAAATCACTCTGGTGCTGCTTGGAGCTGGCTTCTTGCTAGTTTATGGTACAGTGATACCTCGATATAAACGTAACTCAATTTCTATTTTCGTTACGTTAAAATGAAGCAGAATTTAATTTCTTCATTTTGTTTTAATGCGGATGCTCTTAATAAAAAGTTGGAAGGGACAATGGGAAAGTTTTGCAAATTTGCGCTCAATGTTAGTTGGAATTCTGAAGACATTTTTAAGAAAATGATAAAAAACAAGAATAAATATATGAAAAAAAAACTCCCTAGATGAACTTCTGCAGAAATAACATATGGAATCCTTGAAAATATGTTGTGGGCATCATTTAAGGAGTCCAGAAGGAAACCTAATTGCAAAGTAGAGATAATACTGGTGATAATCTAGGAGAATCCTTTTAATGAATACTTGATCAGTTTTGCGGGGAATCCCTAAAGAAATTCCTGTAGCGGGAAATCTCCCAGTATCGGACACCTAGGCCGATAAATTCATATTTATCATAATTCAAAATTATTGATTTTATGGGATCTTGTTTTTTTATTTATGGTAAACAGTAACATTCTTGCAACGCACTAAAAAACCATTTGAAGATAAAAATACCAATTCTGATATTCAGTTTTGATGATGTAGTTTAGTAAAAAGTGGCCTCAAATACCGGACACAATCACACAACGTCTCAAATTCTTTAAACGTACTAACGCAAACATTTGTGTTTTGGATTTTATACTGCATTCACAACACTTCCACTAAACAAATCTTTCATTCACTTTTCTTAAAGCAGCACATTTCAAAATAAAATCGAATATTGTTATAGTTTTATTAACCGCAAACACCCAAAGGTGTCCGGCCATTTGGTCGAATGTCGTTAGGCCGAACGCCATTTGACCGAATGCCATTTGGCCGAATTACGAACAAAATTATAATCAACTTGCCATAACCCCTGATGTGTAGGATCATTAGTGTGGACCAATAACTGATTTGATGATTATTATAATGGTGACAGGGATTGTCCGTGGCATATCTTATAAATGCTCCGAGAAGTAATGATAAAAATGCGACCCCGGGAATTCAGGACATGTGGTAAGTGAGTTCCCCACATCGCGTCAGAGACTCTAAGCATGATGATTGATTCGTCTATTGGATTACCAATGGTGTGGCTAGGGTATCGTGTTTTTTAATGATTTCATCAGAGATTTTTTCCTTCTTTTAACAACATCGGCTATTCTTTCGAGTTATACTGGGTTTTATTACAATTGGCAATATTTAGCTATATCTTGAATTGTGAGTTTTTCCTTCTTTAAATCATCGGCAGTTCTTCGTTGTCATACTGAAATCAATATTATTTGCATTACACTTCTTATTTTTTGCTCAAGGGTTAACTTAGGCAAGATGTCATTCTCCTCTAAGATTAAGATTGAAGCAAACCGATCCTGCAGAAGGACGAATTATTCGTAGATCGTTTTAATTACTGTCAGAAGATGATTAAGAACGCAATGCTGGCAGCTATTACCACTAGCAGAAAAGTGAAAAATTGCTACATTTAGGATGTACTGCTTTCAACACAAACTGTTTCTTGAACTAACACCTTTAAGAATAGGCTGAATAAGTTCTTTGAAAATCAGCATTGAAATTAATTACAAATGTGTCCTAACCATAGTTCACTATTGTTTCAATTTCGGCCAAACGACATTCGGCCAAATGACCCTTTCGGCCAAATAGCGTTCAGCCAAACAGCGTTCTGCCAAATGGCATTCGGCCAATTGACCCGGAACCCACTCAAACGTATGATGGCGGCGATTTACCCTTGCTGCAAATCGACTACGAAGCTGCACAATGAGATATCTTTTTTTTTCAGTAGGAGTAATAATCAGCACAAAAGGCTTGGGCAAAGCATGAGAACTTGAAAATCATACGCCTTTTTTGTTTGCGATTGTCTCAAATTGCAGAAAGCCTTCTCTACGAAGCATAAAATATAGCAAGAATGTAAGCAATTCTGACTTGTATACCTTAATGTGAAACATTTTGGAAGCCAAAAATGGCCCGTCACAAGGGCCGATTTGTCACCCTACTTGCGTTTTCGAAGGCACATAGCTGATCTACTTATTATAAGCTTTATACTAGTGCACAAAGCCAAAATAAGTAAGCGCACTGTTGTTGGGATGCTTCCTTCGTGACATTAGTGCCTTGAAGTTTTAAGTGCAATCACTAAAAGTTAGATTCTAAACTGATTCAACCTTTAAAGAGAAATTTCTTCAGAAGAAATGAAACGTTTGATCAAGAACTTCATCGAGTAATGTTTATAGCTTTTTAAAGAATTTATGATACACCTTCAAATTTTTTCCGATATTCCTGCAATAATTTTTCTAACTTTTTCTGGTATTTTTCCAAAGAATTGTGCAATTTTTCATAGTATATGAAGAGATTTTTAGATGTAATTCTTGCAGGCTGAGTAGAACTCAAATTACTCAAGTGCCTTGATAAGTCGATGAATCATTATTTTTGGAGTGGAAACGTTCTATGATCTTTAGAATAACAATGGAAAAGTGGTGTGAAGCAACTAAATTCGGAATAAGATCGGAGAAAATCTCATCTATATTGTCTAAAAATTAACAATACTGTACCTGAAAGTGTTGATAAAATATTAGAGTACCACTGGAAGCACAGGGGCTCAGATAGCCGTAGCGGTAAACGCGCAGCTATTCAGCATGACCATGCTGAGGGTCGTGTGTTCAAATCCCGCTGGTCGAGGATCTTTTCGTAAAGGAAATTTTCTCGATTCCCAGGACAATAGAGTATCTTCGTACCTGCCACACGATATACACATGCAAACATGGTCAATCGGCAAAGAAAGCTCTCAGTTAATAACTGTGGAAGTGCTCAATAAGAACACTAATCTGAGAAGTAGCTTTGTCCCAGTTGGGACGTAATGCCAGAAAGAGAAGAAGAACCACTGGAAGCAATTTTTTTCGAATAAAATATCCCATAAAATTAGGCATATGAGCAGTTTTAACTTCATCCGATGCTGCAAAAACCATACTATCATAACATTATGTTAATGTTATAAAAAGAAGCCATTTTGTGATGACGCACTAAAAGACCTTAAGGAAATTCACAAAGTCAATACTGACGAAATCCCAATGTAACTCTTGAAAAATTCTAGTAAAACTGATGAAGGGTTTTTTAGAAAATTTCTTGAAATCTAAGAAGTGTTTAATATTTGGAGGAATGCCTTGTATAATTTCAGGTTGGGGCTCCCTGGCAGAATTCTCAGAAGAATTCCGGAAAAATACTTTGAGATTTTGAGATATTCTTGGAATAATCCAATGGAGAATAAATAATAGAATGCTCAATGAACTCACATCGGAGAATCCTCGTTTTCATGGAGAAATGTTTGGAGGAATCTCTGGCGGCTTCCACGAATTTAAGATAGAATCAGTGGAGATATTCCAGAGAAGTTTGAAGACATTTCTCACACACACAAGATATAAATCGCACTCGCTCTGCGCGAGTGTGTAGTATAAATGAGATTGATAGATATGGGTTATGAGAAGGCTCTGCGTAAACTGTTGGGATTTCAATTCGAAATTTGTAACGCTCTGAGTTATTGGGTCAAGAAGTCGCTCGGTTGCTTAGTTGCTAAAGCACTTGTCTAGCATACAAGAGTCGTGGGTTCGAATCCCACCTCAGCATGTGGCTTTTTTATTTCATTCATTATTTATCCAGCTTAACCACGCGTAATGAGTTGATTAATTTGTAATTTGGGTTCAATCCAGTATTTTCTCAATATATATTTATCGGATTTCTCTGGGTATGTATCATTGTTTCTACCATACGCGATGGGAATACGAGTAATAAACTTAAGCAAAAATATCACAAATCTATCGTAAATATCTTTAAGATAAAGAAGTATTATGCTTTTAATACAAATATACAGCAATAAAAAATGTTATAAGCTTATAAGCTTGTTAGCTTGATCAATGACTGTATTCTGTAAGCGCTGGCATTGCTCAACGTGATTCGTAAATCACGATTATAATCTTAAGTTACGTTATATAGAGGTTACGTTATGCAGAGATAACGTTAAATCGAGGCATGCCTGTATCACGATTCCTCTTACCGAACACGTTACCTTTGTACAAACTTTTCCGCCGTTGTTGCCGAGGATAATTTCGTTATCCAATCACAAACCTGGACCACCCCTGCTCCTCCGCATCCAAAACCGCATCCGAACCGGCTGGCAGACCGGAAAAGGTACAGTGACACGATACAGTAAAAGCATTCCAAGGAGGTGGAAGAAATTCAATCCTACGACCTGACATTTTTCAGTGCATTCTAACATATTGGATTCCGCTATCGAAGCTTTCGTGGCAGGGCGTGTCAGTCGCTATCAAAGTGGCGGGTTATGCCACCAAGGAATCCCTGAAACGTTTGCGGCCAAAGAGTGCACCAGTTTGGCATGAGCAATGGTTTCATTCATTGTTAATAATGTGTTGGTATGGTTCTGCAGTAATTTTCTTCCCGTTGCGGGACAAATATCACCTTCTTCGAATTGACAATGCGGTTTCACACGTGATGTGCTTATCAGATCCAGATAGGAAACTGTTTTTGCGTGACAAAGTTTTGTTGGAGGTGGAGCCACCTAACAAAACTGCTAAACGTGACGATGAATTGAGTATAAATTAGAATTTTTTTCCGTTCTGTATTGGTAGGTATCTGAGACGAGACTCGCGAAGAGGAAAAAAAGCAACGTCATATGCAGCCAGTTTGATTTTTGTGGGCGAATATTGTGGAAAGTATTGGAATAATTCTAGAAAACTTAATTCAGCGAAATATTTCATTTAATTTGCACTGACGAAACTAAATCGAAACAAGCTAAACATTTGTTACTGCAATGTTTACTGCGTTTGCGGATATGAAATTTAACTTTAAAGGTTTTCTGAACTTGGAACGATACAATCGCAATTTCATCTTTGCCATTTAGTTCATGTAAAGCTTGAACATCTTGCTCACAAATTTGTGTAAACACAGAAGAATCGAAGAAGAAAAATCTTAGCAACCATCGTAGAAAAAGAAGATCGACTTCGCGGGTCTCGTCTCAGGTAGTATCATGCCATTTGATATACTGATAAATTTTGTTATATATATTCTGAAACTTTAGGTCTTACATAAAGATAGCGTACTTAGCTTGGGGCCTTCTAAAGGTGAAGATGAAACGAAGCCAAAGTTCAAAATTTTCAAGAGCACGGTTCTGGAAATCGAACATTCGTTCAAGCTGAAAACTTAATCGATTGGTCACTAGCTGGTGGTAACCAATCGATTAAGTTTTCGGCTCAAACGGATGTTTGGTTCTGCAGATCCGTGCTCTTAAAATTTTGAACTTTGGCTTCGTTTCATCTTCACCTTAAGTCGAGTGGTAATGTCCATGGGTACAAGGCAAATCAAAGCTGGGTTCGTTTCCCGGTCGGTCCAGGATCTTTTCGTAATGGGAATTTCTTTGAATTCCCTATGTTTACAATATAATCATAACTGCCACACGATATACGAATTCGAAAATGGGAGGACGGAATGCCAAGAAGAAGTGTAAAAATCAAAACGCTGACTTTTTGGCATTTGGATTTTTTTCAGACAACCAGAAGTCGCACAACAGTTTACGATCAAAGTCGTTTACTCATACAAATTGCATCACATCTACACTAAATAGTGGATTAAATCGTTGGACCGATGAATTTCCCACATAAAACGCTATTTTATGAGTTCAAATGTACATTTCGTTTCACCCCGTATACCCGTACAAAGTAAATCGGATCAATCCGTAGCAGCTGTCTAATAAATTTTGTTATCATAAATAGGTCGCTTTATATGATGAATGCGACTTAATTTATGCTAACAAAATTTATTAGACAGCTGCTACGCATATCGCCTCCACTTTTGTACGTATAAAGTCTTTTTACTAGATGTTATACGTGAAACTTTGCACATTTGGATATCTCATAACGCATAGGGTTTCATTGTACGTAGGGTGCAGAGCTACTTGGGCACTTCCATTATTCACTTTAGCATAGTGGGTTTTTCTCGGCCGAATTGTCTGAAAGTTTGCAACAAGAATCAATTTAACACTACGATTATTGTGGCCAAATATGAGCTCAATAGCTTTCGAAAAATCCCACTGCCAAAATTAATCTTAAGTGCAAAGAATAGGATCAGGCTCCCTACATTCTGGCTGTCTGGGTTTGTTTCTTTCAAAATGTTCACCGAGGAGGAATTACTTGCGTGGGTCAGGTCGGCAAAAAAACTATTGAGCTTAATTGATAGTACAATATAACTTACCGCGAAAGGTTGATAGTAGGTAGTACATAGAATGTTGATATGCTCTCGAGAATTTGTTATGGGTTGTTCAAACGAAAGTATTATTTTCAGCTTCTGTAGTGCAAACAATTGGCAATATACTACCACACCATCAATATTAGGTGATATGAATAAAAAGCGTTGAATATATACTACATGTAGCATTCACTCAAAAACAATATCTACAAAGTCCACTACACTTTTGGTATGAATTAAAAACCTTTCGAACATGTAGTACCTACTACTTTCAAACATGAGCAATAACTGAATGGCTGCACGTTAAGAAAAAATCCATTCAGAGTGACGCTTAAAATCAATTAATATTATGTATTTAAAGGGATGCCAAATTTGTCGCTTATTCACACGACAAAATCATGTGAAAAAATATTAATATTTCCGCTATTCATCGTGTAATCGATGCATGGACAACAAATTCATGAAATTTTACACGTATTCGAAATGAATTTGCGATAAATCTGGCATACCATTTATGTGCACGTGAGTTTTATAATGATTTGAGAACAAAGATTTTTGAGAATTTTTGAATTTTAGCTAGAAAACTGTATCCTATGAAGAGATCTTGACATTACAGCAACATAAAAATTGTGAATTTACTTGACTTTTTTGGATTCCAGTGCACCGGATTTTGTTTTTGCACGGATTTTTTTACTCGGCTGTGCAAAAAAAGTATACATGTATTTATTTTTCGCAAAAACCTTATTTTGCATGAAACGTCGAGAAATAACGTTACTTTTTTGCACGGTTTTTGAAATTTTGAACTGATAACTTTTTTTGCACGGTATGCATCTCCTGTGCAAAAACAGAATCGGGTGTACTGAGATTCTGATATAAAATCCGAAAATCTTAGGAATACTTTCAAAAAGATACAAAAAAAATAAAAGATCAATAACCGAATCAAATGCCGAATTTTTAATATTGCCACAAAAATCCCAGAAAGGCTGATATAATCCTAGAAATAATAACAAATCTAGAGTGTCTATCGGAATCCCAGAATTTCCTCAAAAACTTTGGAATCCCAAAAGAAATACGAGAATCTTGGATGTCACAATTCTCACGTAAAGTTAAGTATTACTTAATAAGTACCTGAATTGCCAAATTCCTACGGTGAATCTCAAAACTCAGAGTTTTAACGGAAATCTCAAAATATCTTTCAAAACATCAAAGCTGACCTTATTTTTCCATGATTTTTACTCACATTTTAATTATTCCATTCAATTCAACAATCTCAAAACATGAGTAGCAACCACTAAAGCTAACTACCAGTAGCTTTGTAGTAAATGCTACTTGTATCCATATCAACGCGTTGTTTGTAGTATGCTCGAAAGGTAGTGAAGTAAAATGACACAAACATGTTCCACTCGTGTTCCATATGTAGCATTTACTACCGAAAATGTAGTGAACCCAGCATTACTACATTTTATTCATACCGCCCATTATCTTGGTATTTTGCCTTTGCGCCAGTCGATTTTGTTCATCCGTTAGTTGGCAAAATATTTCCGCCCACCCCATTCCATTTCGTGAGTCAAAACTTTTGCGTCTTTTGTATAACCAATGTTTTTACTCAGAACGCCACAGCTACACTATTTACTCTCATTATAACTCTTGCAGTGGGGCCCAGATAGCCGTAGCGGTAAACACGCAGCTATTCAGCATGACCATGCTGAGGGTCGTGAGTTCGAATCCCGCTGGTCGAGGATCTATTCGTAAAGGAAATTTTCTCGATTTCCAGGGCATAGAGTATCTTCGTACCTGCCACACGATATACACATGCAAAAATGGTCAATCGGCAAATAAAGCTCTCAGTTAATAACTGTGGAAGTACTCATAAGAACACTAATCCGAGAAGCAGGCTTTGTCCCAGTTGGGACGTAACGCCAGAAAGAAGAAGATAACTCTTGCAGACAGTGAATTTTCCTAAAGGTTCCGTGATGATCTGGCATGATGTAAGCATAGCCTTTCTCAACCGTATTTCGATTCTTTTAAACTAAAGGCTTCACTTCATGATTTGTTACAGTGCATTGATTTGGAAATCAATTTTACAATCCTTTACAACATGGAACTGTATAGTCTGATTTACAATGCCATAAACTCCTTTAAGAATGAAAATGAAATCAAACTTGTCATAAATTATCCAGGTCATCCTTGATGTCATAACTTTTCACGGTGCTACTCCACAGATTGATTTTTCCGTTACATAGCCTAAGTGTTCGCATTTTTATTGGAAACTTTTCTAATTTCACCAACTACCCTCGTCGGATTAGAATGAAATAAAGCACAGAGTCTCAATGCAAAATCGTTCTAATTTCGCTCGATGGCGTTTTCCCCAACCATGAAATATCTCACAAATTTGTCCACAGGTTCTTCCTATTCCCGCAGCACAAATTTGTGTTATTTCTTTCTCCCCAACACCATTGGATCGGTACAGTGCCAGGGCACTATGGGCCAGAAATCAAAATTTCGCGACCAAATTTCAATCACATTCATAATGAACCTAGTAATGAACAAAAATCAGTTTAGAAGTAATACAAGCTCAAATTATACATGAAAAAGTCGTGTTTCAAATTCAAAATGAATTTCACTTATCTCATGAGTACTATTTCATGAGACTATAGCAGCAAACAGTGTTGTGAAAAACTCAATTTCTCATAACTCACGCTTGAGATTTTTCATGCGTGAGTTGTAAATCGCGCAACTTAGCTGTCAAAAAATCATGGATGAGTCGGCTCACCTTTTTGACTCAATTTTGTCTCCTGTATTTCCCAAGTTTACTCCACACACGGCAATAATTTCTTATAAGTCTGGTAAAAATTGTAGTAATTCCTTTCCTAAACCGTAAAACGGACTATCCTTCAGGTTTAACGTTAGTTTTGTGACACAGGTCTTTGTATCCTGGAATCATTTTAACGGTTTGAGTTGATTGAGTGTTAATTGCAATCAAAAAATCTGCCAAGCGTGAAATCTTACGAAGCAGATTCTTCTGAATTGAGTTTACTCTCACGGAAAAGCATATTGATTGAGATTTTAGTGTGAGTTGGCAGCTAATATATAAACATTATCACTAGCAACGAAAAATTTGCTAACTCGGTTTCAACTCGTCTGAATCCCATCGGTTTAGGGTTTTTCGGGCTCAAAAGTCCTCAGTTATTCATTACGATGGAAGTGCTCATAAGAACACTTAACTGAGAAGCAGGTTCTGTCCCAGTAGTGACATAACGCCAGAAAGAAAGTTATTACTATATAAGAATATGTTTTTCTAACTTTTTTACGAAATTTAGTTGATTGGCCCATAGTGCAGGGGACCGGGCACTGAAGCGCTATGTTCTAGCTGTCGCGGGTCGTCCTCTCCGCTGGCGCCGAACTGTCGGCAAATTAAGATTTGATTCGTCACGGTGGCGCCCGCAACTTTTATTTTCATTCTCGCATCATCGCCACCACGCCGACGAAGGCCCGGGGAGAGCGAATCCTGCCGGATACGAGACACGGATGCTGGATAGAATACACAGCACGGAAGTGGGTGGGGATGAGTTCCTTCCGACGGCTCTGCACTGTGCTACTCTTCTGGTTGTTTGCAGAGCGAATAACAGCAACAGCCCTTGGCAAGTGTATTCCTCATAGGACGTGCCATTCGGAATGGGGTTGCTCCCGGGAACTATTTTCCGGGTCTATTTTGGCAGAAAAGTTCATTACAAACGAGATGGTTGGCACGCGTTGGAATCACTTTGTGCTTGTGGAAATTGATTATGAAGCGATTTTGTGGATTTTGTATTGTCGTTGGCATTTGTCGTATAAGGGATTTTATTTGCAGTACGTACGGAATGGTCAACTTCGTAGATATGTGTTTTCTGTTAGCATACATAACATTTTTCATTCTTACAGTTACTTGAGCCCTATAATGTACATATGTATGATTGGTATAATATAATATATGGGTTAATGAAAACGTAAAGATCTGGGAATCACCAATGTAGGTGATGATTATGCGATCCGTGATATATTTACGCCTAATCGAATTCACGATATAATTCGATAAAAGCATTTTGACCGAAAAAGTGTTCATCGCTCGCCCCTGCAGTAGAAAACGACAAGATCTACAGATCAAACACTTGTTGACACTGGAGGCGGCTTATACAGTGTTTTAAGCAAAATCAGTAACAATATGCCGATTTTTATACATAATGGTCTTGTTTGGAGGCTTCTATCTCTGTATTAATGCAAATGACATGAAATTTCAGCTGAGAACAATTAGTATCAAGATGTTTCAATTTCTATCTGATTTGCAGACTTTCAAACACATGCCTTTCAGTTTGAGATGGGTCCAATATTTAAATGGAAAAGTTTACACCAACCTTCTTCACAGAAAGTTATCATGATGAATTTTTATACCTCTAATTTGTTATCCACCACAGTACAAAAACAATCCAATATAGTCATTATACAGAGGTGTTGTAGATTTTGGAACCCAATTCATAAATTTCAATCCAAACTATGCTATGCATTCTATTCAATTTCTCTAATTGATACCAGTATCCGATCGTATTCAGCCGGCAACAGTTTCATTTTTGTGACTAATCCAGGCAGAACAGACTCAACTAGTTCCACAGTGGCACTGTTCCCCTGCGCTGGCTGTGTAGACATAAATCATTTGAATAGTGTTGTTTTTGTCGCATATAACTCAGCACAATCCCCGAAAAAAATCGTTATTTTTTCCCTCTTCAGATAGGGAGGTTTTTGTTTTATCCTAAGCCTATTCAAAATGTTTACGATAGCAGGTTCTACAGAACGTCTCCTCTCTGCCCTGTATACAAACAGTGACAACCAGGGATGAAAGCTCTTTTTTTGACAACTTTTTCAATCCAGCTTTTTAGCGCCCATGAAAAGTACACGACGAAAACAAAAAGAAAAACGCCCCCGCTACGAATACGTCGTCGAATGGAGGAAAAAAAATAACTGCATTGGGGGAAATAGATTCTCACATTGGTATTGTTCTCTTGACATCGCACGTAAATAGTATGGTACATATAGTTTAGGGCCCATATTCACACAATTGTAATGCTATTTGCTATCCTCAAGGCCTCTGATGTTGCCAATTGATAAAAGAGTTTCGGAAGAAATGTAGGAAACAAACAGAACGTATGAAAGAGAATTTAGGACTGCAGAAAAACAAACACGGAATGCCAATAAATCTTTTTCGGTAACTGCTCGCTTTCAAAGTTTTTAAAAGCTTGTGGAGAGCAACTGCACATTATGGATGGAATCGAATGGAACAAGTTTTTTTTTTTTTTGCTTTAGTGTATCCTGGTTCAATCAAATGATCAAATTAAAACGTAATTTGGGAAAACTGTTTACACTTTACAAAGCTTAATCTATATCAATTCAGTACCCATGGCCAAATGATTATTTAAAAATGGACACGGAA
This sequence comes from Aedes aegypti, assembly GCF_002204515.2. NCBI lineage: Eukaryota > Metazoa > Arthropoda > Insecta > Diptera > Culicidae > Aedes > Aedes aegypti. Next base: position 19,063 of record NW_018734482.1, read on the forward strand.
CTGGTGCACTAGTGGGTAGAACACACACCTTTCACGCCAAGAACTCGGGATCGAATCCCATCCCAAGATGATCTCTTATGACGTTAAGGTGACACATCTGGGAATCCAAAGATGGCCAAACAAGCCACAATCATCGATGCCCAGTACAAATTTCAATGACTTCGCCTTAAGGCGAAGTAGGCCGTCATTGAAATTTGTACGCGTCGTTGATGATTGTTGCTAATTCATCTTACGATTTCGAATCAAAGAAAATCAGTTGGTTTTGCACTGACACAGCTCAAAAAGTATCAGCATAGTTTATGCATGTTAGCGATTAATTTCAATGACGGCCTACTTTGCCTTAACCTCCCAATAAGCGATATTTTTAAACCCGTATTGTTCAAAATACAAAAGCAACGGAACGGTTGATTGTTTTTTACGATGTGATCGAAAGTGGAAGCAGCACTTCTTTGAGCACCTGGATCGTGCTTAGAGCGCATGGAATAAGGATTAAGACAACGGAGGATATAACTACCTCAGTAATGCAAACCAACCAGAATCCGAGGAAGTTAGAGATGCTTTTCAACAGCTCAAGAACTTTTTGCATACGACATTTGGATATGTTTTGAGAGGTAGTGCAAAAATACAGTTTTTGTGAGCAGAAACCACACTGTAGTTTTTGATCCTAAAAATCTAACTGAAACATCAAGAACTTCTCAAAAACAGCTTAATAACAATGAAGCATCGGAGAAGATTGCAGCAGAATTCATCAAAATGGGCTGACAGAAGCTTCCACAGTTATTAACTGAGAGTTTTTTTTTTGCCAAATTTGCCATTTCGCATTCGTATATTGTGTGGCAAGTTTTAAGATACTTTATGCCCAGGGAAGTCAAGGAAATTTCCATTACGAAAAGATCCTGTGTTAATCAATTTTGAAACTGTTATAACTAAAACAGGTAAATATTTCGACACATGTTTGTTCAGCAAAATTATAGTCATTTTGTTGTATGGTATTTATTTTGCTTCAACTGGTATTGTTTTTCTGAAAACTTTGATAATACCACTAAGGTCGAGCTTTTGCCACCCTTACTGTATTCATATATCTACAAAATACATGTTTGCAAAATTTTCGATCAAAGCACACCAGTAAATGATTTTTCAAACTATCTGGAAACGTCGAGATATCTGTAAAAATACAAAAATAACGAGTATCAAAATTTACTAAACTAGAAATATTTTTTTGATATTATTCGCGAAACGTCATTAAAGAAATTTTCTCTAAGTTACCCCCATACAAAAGCTTGATTGTTACATCCGGAAGTATAACTTGCAGTCTCACCATCCGTTTATTGATTTCAAGGTAGCGTACGATTCAGTGAAAAGAAACGAGCTGTGACAGATAATGTCTGAACATGGTTATCGGGCAAAACTAATTAGGCTGAACGTGCTACGCTGGATGTCGTTTGTGAAGTTAGACGGATTGAAGCAGGGAGACGCACTTTCGATTTTACTGTTCAACATTGCAGTCGAGAATGTTATTAGGATATCAGGCGTGCAGAGAAACGGCACTATCATCACAGGGTCGATTTCGGAAGAAAGAATTGCGAAAATAATATTCAGCATGGAACCAGGTTTCCACCAGTAGGTGACTTCGTGGAATACCATGAATTCGCTGGCTGATTCTAAACGTCCGGGGCAATGGAGAAGTATCGCCCAAGACCGATGATACGCCAGGCTATGGCGTGATGGCCAAAGCATTTGTCATGGGGCGTACTATCCGTTTGTTTTGGTGCATATTATACTGAAGTTTTGAGGCAAACTGCTCAGGCTCTTGGACGGCATCCACAAATTACGTAACGCTCTAGGGGGAGGGGGGGAGTATGCTCAAGCGTTACGACTCATACAAAATGTGAAATTTTCCATACAAAAAGCGTTATGGAGGGGGAGGGGGTCGCAAATTCCCAATTTTAGCGTTACGTAATAAATGGACGCTGCCTTGTTGAAGTGCAAGATTTAAAATGATTGTAAAAAAGTATTATACCGGGTATACCGTGTATATCGGGTCACCCTATATATAAAGCAATCGACGACAGGCCGATGATTTTTTTTACATGCAACTAGGAGTTCAAAAATCTTCCAAAGACTGGCCTGTTGTGTGTATTGGTCATGTACAGATTTGGTTGGCGCTGTGTGGGATTCACTTTGGTGCCTACCCACTAAAAAACTCGCATAGGATCCCTTTCACCTGACTTCCCCTCCGGCACCACCTTGCAGTATTACTTCGAATGAGAGGTGTTATGTGCTGTTTGCACCGCTTCGTTAGGTTTCGATGTATTCTATCATTGTCATGCTAAGCCCTTTGGCTCTTGTTAGTAGCTAGTAATTCTCTTGTTTTCCGCCATTCAGCGACCCATCTAAGCCAATTTGCCCATGATGCTAAGCCTTTGGCTCCTGTTAGTATTATTGATTATATGCTATACTTTCGCCATTCAGCGATCCTGTTTAGCATAACCAACTTTATTCAACTGTCGCCATTCAGCGACCCATCTTGGAACCAATTGGTTCTCAACGAAGAAATTTACCCCAACACCGACCGTGAGCCATTTAGCTCTCGAAATTTCGACTCTACTCAGATAATCCTCCGGCGGCGGAATCTATCCTACTCCGACCCGTAAGCGGGGTAGATCACCTTTTCGAGGTGCGTTACGACGTAAGATCTACAAATTGTACTCTTGCTGTATCTGTTCTTGTGAATACTTATATGTTACGGTCGGAGAGTATAAGAGAGAATACAAGCCATTAAACCACCTATTGTCCTATGATGAGGAGGTCGAAGTGGAAAAATGGTCCAATCAGCATCTGAGGTTGGTTTCAACGCATGAACCAATTTATTTTCCAAGTTCAAGAGTTTATCTTTCGATATCTAGGAGGAAAACGATTCCGAATCAGTGGACTAGCAGACCTCTTAACTTCTAAGATTAGGTTTTTGTTTCAAAAAATCTAAATGTCTCATGCCGATGAAACCGTTCACAGTTTCAAAAAACGACTTTGAACCTTATAGGGTGCAGAGCTACTTAGGCACTTCCATGATTCACTTTGACATGGGGGGTTTGTCTCGACTGAATTGTCTGAAACCTTGCAATAAGAAGCACTTCGATACGACGCACATTGTGGCTAAATATGAGCTCAGTAGCTTTCAAAAAACCCCACCTGCCGAAGTGAATCAAAAGTGCCAAGAATAGGATCCGGCTCCCTAAGTAGAAGCAATAATTTGATACGCTAGAGTACCGATGCATGGTCAAAATCAGTATCATTCAACCAGCTTAGTGGTCGAACCTGATTAAGGGGCGCGCTTTTGAGGTTTTAATGGTGACAAACTGTTTTCTCCAAAAGGTATAAATAGCGGTATCTTTTTCTAAGAGGCTCTATGCAAAATGGTAAAGAATGATATTTGTATAAAAAACGACTACTTCATTATTTCTCATAGTAATGGAGTAGAACGACATGCACTAAACAAAGGACACGGGTATACCACAAAAGATCAAAGAACACTGGTCGCAGTGGTTCATCCCCGAACAGAAACAGATCCTATTCCGACCAACAGTTCCACGCCGTTGGAAAATCGTCCGAAAATCGACAGCCAGTCATGTCGTGCTCCAGTGTTAACACGCGAATAGGATTGTCTCTCCACTTGATTGTCATACAGAGCCCGTTGGCTCTCACGTTTATCGTGTTCTATTCCGGCAGTCCTCGTCGGTGAGTCTGCCTTATTCCGAAGGAATTCACTGTGAAACCGAGCGTGTGCCAGTTAGCCTCCGAACTTTCCACGCTCTACTGGGATAACCCCCGGTAGCGGATCTATCTAACTCGTTTGCTGCTCTCCATTTCCGCTGGAGAAACGACATTATCTTCACCGCATTCCAGACTATACCAGATATTTTCGTCACTATACATTTTGTCCACGATGTTGCTCACTCGGACGTCTTCAACACTGACAGTTTTCATCTCTCTACGCTCCGTATCGAAGCGTGAGCACTTGAAAATTACGTGTTCCGGCGTTTCCTCTACGTTGCCGCACTCTGGACAGAGTTATCCAACGTGGCCGAACATATGAAGGTACTTTTTGAAACAGCCGTATTCTGATAAGAACTGCGTCATATGGAACCTGACTTCTTCGAGTGTCCTGGTCACCCGTTTCGACAGGTTTGGGATAAGACGATAGATGCACCTTCCATTCGTAGCGCCATCCCACTCTTGCTGTTACTTCCTCATAATGTCGGATCTTGCAGTCTTCCGAACTGCTTTAATGCCACTTGCCTCGTAGCACTCACAATCCTTTTCCAAAACGTAGCCGATAGGGTATGTGTCGGCTATGACACATACCGGCTCCGACGATATGGTGCGGTAGGCACTCGATACCATCAGCCTGAACTTACTGGCAAGCCAAACTCGATTCCTTTTTGTCTTCAGCGCAGCTATCCACGCTGGACCAGCGTATCTAACGATAAATAAGGAAACGCTAGCCAATAACCTTCTCTTGCTACTGCTTATTTGCGAATCGTTCGACATGATCCTGGACAGTGCCGTAATCACCTTCGCTGCCTTCTCGCAGGCATAATCCACATGGCTATTAAAGTTGAGCCGATCATCGATCATTACGTCGAGAGTTGGTTTGGTTTTGACTTTATTAACCCAGGTCCGTCCCCACGTCGAGAGTTTCAGTTCACGTGTTTAAGCTATGGCGTGCTCACCAACTGTAATTTCAGCCTTCTGAACCATTTTACAGTTGCTGATGAGCACTAATTTAGTTTTCTGGTGAGCAATGGTCAACTTCTTCACCCGCATCAAGTTTTCAACAATATCCACTGCCTCTGTGGCATGCATCTCCACTCTTTCCAGTGATTCGCCAACCACCATCAGCAAATCCTACGATTTCGACGCCTCTTGGTAGCTTCAGGTAGGCACTCCGTTGTACATTGCGTTCCACAACGGTGGACCCAAAATGGAGCCCTTGGGCACGCCAGCATTTATCACAATATTCTTCTGTCCTTCACTAGCATTGTAGCTCAGTGTTCGATTGTAAAAATAACTTCCAAGAATCCTGCACAAATTGTCAGGAACCTTCATCTTGTGCAGCGCTGCAGCAATGGCTTCCCAGCTTGCGCTGTTAAATGCATTCTTCACATCGATCGTAACGACTACACAAAAACGATTGCCTCGTCGTTTTGTCGTCCTTGCTTTGTCGGCTGTGTCCACTACCCTTTTTATTGCATGGCCAATATCGTTGACTTCCCTCTCCGAAATCCGAACTGCATCGTCCACAGACCTTTTTCGTCTTCTGTGAATGTCGTCAGCCTATTAAGCATGATCCTCTCTAGTAGCTTACCGAGTCTACCTAGCCTCAAGCATATCGGTCAGAACGACCCTGGTTCACCGGGGGCTTACCCGGTTTTGGTAGCAGTAGTTTTTTGCCTTTTCCAGTGGTACGGGAAATGCCCTTACTCTAAGCAGATCTGCAGTGATGTTCTGAACATATCTGAGTTATCTTCTAAAGCTGCTCTCAACGCCTCGTTGGCGATATCATCCAGGCCGGGCGCTTTTTTCGCTTTCAATTCCTTGGCCGCCACTAAGAGCTCTTCATTGGTAATGTTTACCATGTCCTCGTCTTCCTGGCTGTACGGAGTCGCAGGCCATACCGTCGGCTCGTGTTGTAGGAACAATTCGTCGACGATAATCTTCAACTTCTCTGGGCATGTTTCAGCGGGTACTGCTGGTCCTTTGATTTTAGCCATCGCAATTTTGTAAACGTCTCCCCATGGGTTTGCATCAGCATCACAGCACAGCTCCTTGAAGCAAGTCTTCTTGCTCAGCTTTATTTCTTTCTTTAACGTGGCTTATGCTATTCGTAGTTCTTCTCTCCGTTCTTATCTCTCGATTTCGGTTTTAGACCTTTGCATTCGCCTCCTGGCTCTGAGGCACCTTTCACAAAGGCTGCGAATAGACCATTTCCGTGAAATTTTTTATTGGCTTAGATGCTTTCTGTCAACTTACTGAACAAACTTTCCTAAGGAACCGATATGTTTTGGATCCTCTAACAATTGAAAAACATGGAAAACTGGCGGCACGTTACTTCACCCCTCGGTCCCCTAGAATTAAATTCACCCCGAAAAAACGGAGACCCTTTTATCCATTATGATTTTGCCATCACGTTGCACAGTGGGACGAAATCAAAAAAAGTGGGACATGTGTGTTTGTGCTGAAACTATGGGTTTTAGCGTTTCGACATGTTCTACAAAGTTTCACCATTTTTTGAGTACTTAATTTAGACACTAAAAAAAATCACTTGAAGTGATATACACTGAGATAAAAAATTAACTTTTTTATTTATTGTCAAAATTGAAAACTGTCTAAGGAGGTATTGTAGGCGACATCAATTTCATGAAAGTTTGTCGAAGACGGAAAAGCTCTATCTCCTACACTGACGAAGTTAAGGGGTAAAAACGATGGGTACCCCCTTAAAACTCATATTTTCTCCATAACTTCTAAATTTGAATTTCTACATTTTTACAATGTTCTACAATGTTTAAGGTGCTGTAAAAATACACATTTTTGCCAAAGACACTAAAGCGCTAGCTCTTCACGTTGAAGATTTACGAAAGATTTTCTGATTTTTTCACATCAAATTTAAGTGTGCATATCTTGTAAAGTTGCAAGTAGTAGCAGCTAATTTTATCATCATGCTGTTCCTCAACCTATACCCTTTAGATATATGTACGAATAGTTGCGGGGTCAAGCGGGGCTCATCGCAGTTTGTTTAATTGAAAATTGTATTTCCTATAAATAAATGTATGTTTTCTAAATTTTAATTATTGTTTTTTTTTTCTATATGTTAATTTTTTTTATGTTTCGTTACGATATTTAACTCTTGATCCATTTTACGAACGGCAAATTTATAATCTTTACTGTTCAAGTTTCAATTTGACATGGCTGTAGAGGAAAAGTTGTTGTTTCCGTGAAAATTACTAAATTTTTTCAAGTGTATAGAATGCTATCATCAATCATCAATCAGGAGTGCAATTCAATTATTTTTTATAACTAAGGTTGTAGTGTATACAATCAAATTGTACAGTTGAATCAGTTGAACAGTTGATTATAATCTTATAGCGGTATTTAGCACTTTGATAAACTTATAAAAATGCTGTCAGATACACGGAAAAATAAACATTACTTAAAAAAAATAACTGTTCAAATTTTGACAAAAACTGTAAAACATAACTGTTGACGCCGTAGTTGTGTGGTCGAGCTCTGGGCCGGGGATACAATCCCAAGAAGGGAAATTAGTGACACTTATTCTTCAATGTTGCACAATAGTTTCACAATAGTTCAACATTTATTTGTAAAAACGGTTATGTACACTAATTACAATTTACATGGTTGCATCACTCCCGGTCTGTGGGCTGGGAAGGCCTTGCTAATCGATCGCGCGCGGGCACGACTTAAATGAGCCGCTGGACCGTAGAGATCGGCGGTCAACTAATAACTGTCGAGTGATGTACGATTGTGCTCTATTTCTGTTGGTACTGTAGCGAGCAAGACTACAGAGTTGTAGTAGAGGGAGGGGGGAGTGTGCTGTTTCACTCTACCGTATATTCTCTATACGTGTGGCTAGATGTGAGCAGCTTACAGTATAGATGAAAAATATAGGCTAAGCAGGATTTGTTTAGAATCATCGTGGAAACATGCCGGATTGAAAGTCGTTCTACTGTAGTTGCTGTTGGTTTGGCGCTGTTTATACTGCATGAACAATAACATACAAACGGTCACGAAGAGATGGATAGCAACATCGTTCACAGTAGTATGGATTGCTATTTGCACTATGGGTGCGTGCATAGCATGTTAATGGCCAAAATATTTCAAATAAAGTTCACGTTCGGCGTGAACAATAACAATTTATCATCGTTTAAAATGGGCAAACATTAAAAATTCCATAGCAAAATGATAACAAAACTTAAAATCTATACCACATAAATAAAAACTACAAAAAATATATATTTAATTATAGGAAATACAATTTTCAATTAAACAAAGTGCGATGAGCCCCGCTTGACCCCGCAATTATTCGCACATATATAAAAAGGGAATAGGTTGAGGAACAGCATGATGCTAGAATTAGCTGCTACTACTTGCAACTTTACAAGATATGCACACTTAAATTTGATGTGAAAAAATCATAAAATCGTTCGTAAATCTTCAACGTGAAGAGCTAGCGCTTAGTGTCTTTGGCAAAAATGTGTATTTTTACAGCACCTTAAACATTGTAGAACATTGTAAAAAGGTAGAAATTCAAATTTAGAAGTTATGGAGAAAATATGAGTTTTAAGGGGGTACCCATCGTTTTTACCCCCTAACTTCGTCAGTGTAAGAGATAGAGCTTTTCCGTCTTCGACAAACTTTCATGAAATGATGTCGCCTACAATACCTCCTTAGACAGTTTTCAATTTTGACAATAAATAAAAAAGTTAATTTATTTTCTCAGTGTATATCACTTCAAGTGAATTTTTTTTCAGTGTCTAAATTAGGTACTCAAAAAATGGTGAAACTTTGTAGAACATGTCGAAACGATAAAACCCATAGTTTCAGCACAAACACACATGTCCCACTTTTTTTGATTTCGTCCCACTGTGCGTTGTGGTGAATTTTTGATTAGCTGGTATGACAAATGATCTTTGTTTATGTTTTCTTTCATCATATGGACATTTCATTTCACAAGATCGTGATCATCCTTTTTCACCATGTTGTTTTACCAGTTGCCACATATGTGAAAAAAAAATTAAACAAAATCATGGATAAGTCTGTCGTTTTGGCTCAAGTTATCAATGTCCTCGGCCGCACCGGTTCTCAGGGTCAGTGGACCAGGCGAAGGTGCAATTTTCAGCGAGCAGAACTGTCGGATTATCCGCAACGCCAATAACCTGGCTCACGAAGGTGATATCCTGACGCTGCTGGAATTCGAACGCGAAGCCAGAAGATTTCGGTAATTTCGCTGATGGGAGCGGTTTCCGTTCGGGATTGAGACGGAAGAGTGGCTGATTTATAATGTCCGGTCTGATATAGTACCGGGTGTAACAGCAAATCCGCAAATTCTTTACCAAAGGATAAATAAAGGAAGGATATGAATTCGAGTTTTTTTTTTGTCGTTAGTACCTTCCAGGGTTCCTCCTCTACTGCAGAATTGACCACCCGATTCATTTTTTGTCTTCTCCCGCAACCGTCGAACGTTACAAGGTTCTACTGAGTTCAAATAGAATAGATGTCGTGCGTGATCTTTTTCTGCCGCCGAAGTTTGAATGGTCCGGAAGATTGCTCACTCAAGGCGGGAAGCTTCCGGATCATCAGCCAACAGTTTGATAAGGTATTTATCGACATAGATATCAAAAATAATGACATCGAAAGTCGATTCTAATGAAAAATAGCGATTACTGTAACTATTGGGTGAATAATAGTTTTGTTTTTTTTTTCGGGGATTTTGAATCTGTGGAGGGAAATGTTATATTTTTCTGCTGGAAGACGATTCTCAGTCTTATAGTTTAGAGGAAAG
>NW_018734483.1:0-37287 GCF_002204515.2 Aedes aegypti
AGATATCACACCCGCACAACATGGCGAATGAAATCGTTTGTTTGATGAACTTCCTCGCATACAACGCTATTCTCTGAGTTCATCAGTGCATTTTGTTTCGTTCCGTATAAACATACAAAGGAAGTCGAATCAATCCGTAGCAGCTGTCAAATCAACTTTGTTATCATAAATTAAGTCTATACGACGGTTACATATTAATTCGTAACAAAATCTGTACACTCGCATTGTATGTCAATTTTCATCATAATAATTATGCACATATATTGCCTCCACTTTTGGACGCATAAGGCCTTTTGACGACATCTTATACGGAATCTTTGCACATAAAGGCATCGCATAACGCAAAAGGTGATTTCGTTATATGTACATTAGTTTGGGACACGGTTATATGAAAAATTTAGATTCTCGCTCCAGTCCACTTTTTGGATTGCATTTAGGTACCATAACAACTGTGCAAAATTTCAGCTCGATCGGAGAAACTATATTTTAGCGCCAGCCGTTCAAAGTTTGTATGGGATTTACTATGGGAAAACCTACTTTTGCAAAGAAAAATCGCCAGAGGTCGCCCAGTGACCTTTATAAAAATTCTGAACACAGACCTCGATAGGTATTTTGCCGAAGATCGCAAAGCAATCCGATGCTTGTGAAAAAAGTTATTAAGCATAGACTATTCGGAAATTGTGCCCGATTTTGTTATTATTGTTATTCCTTCATGTGTTAATCAACGTCGCCTTGCCAATTGGTTTTCATTCAATAACTTTTTTCACAAGTGTCGGATTGTTTCGCGGTCTTCGGCAATATTTTCATCGTAAAAATACCTATCGAGGTCTGTGTTCAGAATTTTTATAGAGGTCAATGGGCAACCTCTGGCGATTTTTCTTTGCAAAAGTAAGTTTTCCCATAGTAAATCCCATACAAACTTTGAACGGCTGGCGCTAAAATATAGTTTCTCCGATCGAGCTGAAATTTTGCACAGTTGTTATGGGACCTAAATGCATTCCAAAAAGTGGACTGGAGCGAGAATCTAAATTTTGTCCCACACTAATGTACATTCTGGTTGTCTGGGCACTTCAGTGGTGCGGTAAGTGGGTAGGACAGATAGGACATGTCCTTTGCACAAAAATACCTGGGTAGGACAGTCAAAGGATTGTCCTACCCATGATTCAACACGAAGTAACATCATTTCTACAGTATTTTACAGTCAGCCGTACATGTTCTTGGATAAAACGCCATCAGCATTTTTAAAAGTATTTCTTGCAGGGATTGCAGGGAGAACTATAAAGAAATTCATAAAACAATTTATGGATTAATCAAAGACCGGTAACATCGGGTACTGAGTATACGCATCTTAAACAAAGCTCGCTTGTTATACACAGCACTGGATTTTTTGTCGCAAACATTAAAAATGCTTGCATGATTGTTGGAGAAATTCCAACGGAATATTTGATGCACATTGAATCATTTACCAATAAAATTTAGATTGTAAATTAGAGTTACAATTATAGCCCGAAAGTTTCTTGAATTCTGTGATATCTAATTTACACCATTGCTATGAATCGCAAATCAAATTGAGTTGATATCAGTATTCAACATATCTTCCAATGACGACTAAGTGTCTTGAGAATAGAAACTTTAGAGGCAACTTGCCTGAAAAAAGGGACCAAATATGAATCAAAAAGAGATAAAAAAGGGGACTTATAAGGAACCAAGATAACAAAACGAAACCTAATAGGAATCTGGAGATAAGATTGTTATTCTTATCAGACATTTCTCTGAGAATAGATTAATATATTGGGGATTTCTCATGATATTACGACAGGTATTACTGCTCGTATTTCTATATGAATTTCTACATAATCCTCCAGGAATTGATTCAAGTAGAAGTATTTGCCCAAAGATTTCTTCAAGAGTTCATTTCGTGATTTTTATGGAATTTCTAAGGATCCTTAAATTTTGTTTTAGGAAATGGGGAAATCTACTAAAGATAGCTACAGTAATTACCTAATATATTTCATCAAGATTTCCTCCAAAGATTCTTCAGATTTTTTTAAAGAAAGTCATCCAAGAATTTATTCAATGATTCAACCATCTTTTATTCTAGAACTAGTGGTCCCGGCAAACTTCGTCTTGCCATCAAGTAGGCTGTTGAAAAACGCTATGAATCGTCCCATACAAAATTACAGTTCCGTGCACTCTCGTTTCTTCAACTTTCCCGGTGAATATCCTGGGATTTTTATACACACAAACACGTCGGAACCCTTGACGAACAAAACGGAGAAGGAATCATTCAAATCCGTTGACCCGTTCGTAAGCCATTTCGTGACATACAAACACCATTCCATTTTTATTTATATAGATTTCCTCCTAGGTTCACGTTTAGAAAATTTGCAAGAATTCAAATAGTATTTTATTCAGGCATTTTCCACAAAGTTGTCGTTCAAGATTGCTTTAAGATTCCTACAGGAATTCTTCCACGAACCTTTTTGAAATCTTCAAAACCTTTTTAAAAAATCGGTTAAATTTCAGAGGCGCCTCCAGGAAAGTGTCATGATTTTTGTTCAGAAATTAATTGATTTTTTTATATAGCTCGGGATGAATTCCAAATATAAATCCTTAATTAATATCTTATGAATTCTGATTGAGTTCTAGAATAACCCTTAAATAACTCCCACAAGGTTGAGTGTAAGAACTTCTAGACTCTCGAGGAAATTTTGGAGGAATCCCTAAACAAATTGCTAGTTACTAACCTACAGGAATTCCTTGAAAACTATCGGACGGGTTTCCTAAAGAAATTTGTGTGGGACAGAGCGGAGGAACTATTTGGTGTGAAATCCTAAATAAATAAATTTTACCAAATATAATAGATTTTACATAAGAAATTATTTGGAATGTAATTAGGATAAAACTTTGAATTACTACATCAATTCCTGTGTGAATGTGGATGAGTTATTGTAGGAAATCAAACGAAAATGCCAGGAACAATAACTAGAGAAACTGGTGTGGAAATTGGTGTAGATCTTTCTGGAAATCCCAAACTAAATGCTTCAAAAACTCTGGAATAAAGCTTTCTGGATTTTCTTGGAAAAAATCTTGTAGGAATCTTTGGAAAATCTCCTAAAGTAACAACTGGGACAATCCATGAAAGAGTTAGTCGACAAATTTCTGGAGGTATTACTGAGAATTACTTTCACCATAATCCATTAATTACTGAAGCATCGAAGTGCTTAAGGAAGCTCTTTCTCGAAGAATCTGAGAAAAAATCTTAAGAATCTCTGAAGGTTTTTTTTCTAGACCTGTTAAATTTAGCAGCAGGATTCACTCCAAGCAAAATAAGGAAAAAAGAGACTTTAGCAACCATTTTTGTTAAAATGCTGACTTAATAAACCTACCGTCAGATTTATTAGGGACTTGCATTAAAAAAGGTAGGAATTTTTTTGCATGGTTTCTAATGAAAAATTTCTGACTCATCAACTCAAAATTAGGTTAGCGCACAAACCCCCGAAATTGAGAGGAATGAACTCACTTTTGAATACTTCGTTTTCTCCGTGTATGTTATCCATCTGAGTAGTGTTGGATCCGTTGAATCTGTTGCATGCTCCTTGTGGGCGAGCGACGGAATCGCGAATCCATTGTGTCCAGTTTGCGTTTTGCGGAAGAAAAAACGAAGTGTGCCGGTGAAAAGAAAAACATACGCGTCAGTAGTTTTGGATCCGTTGAATCTGTTGCATGCTCCTTCTGGGCGAGCGACGGAATCCGGATCTATTGTGTCCGATTCGCGTTGCGCGGAAGAAAAAACGAAATGCGCCGGTGAAAAAAAAAAACGCGTCAGTAAAGTTTGATACGTTGAACCTGTTGTATGCTCCTGTCGAGCGAGCAACGAAATCAGTATCGTGTCCGGTTTGCATGGTAACCGCACTATTGAATTATATATTTATCGTTTACCAAAACGAATCCTTTCCCATATTCAAACTCCCAGTGTTTTCTTGTGGAAGTGCAGAGGACTCCTCGGCTTCTGTAAAGCAAGTAACACGTCAACATTTTTCTCCCATTCCCAAATTGACCTGCATTCGGACGCAGCCGGCGCCGGTATTGTTTATTATAATAATAAGAGCACCAGTATTTACACATTGAGGATGATACTGATCCCAAGTAGCGTCTGTTGGTTCCCTGTGTAAGTACAGCTGTTCTTGCAATAAAGGAGTAGTAACTGCGGGCGGTCAATCATGCTCATGCTCCGTGTATGTTATCCATCTTTCAATGAACTAAATTTTATCTATGTGATTTTCATAAATTTCTCGCGATGAAAAAATCTGAAAAATATAATGTGCTCAGAAAACGTTGAGCTACACGTGGAAACAAAATTCGATAACTTTGAAGAAAAAAAAAAAACAATTCTACACACTCAGTAATTGCATCACAAATCCAATCAAAAACTCCTCCAAGATTTTTACAGCCAGAAATTCAATCCGGAAATCATTGGAAGCTGTTTGACAGCCATGTGTTTGCCACACCTCCATTTTCGGTCACATGAAAAGACCAGAATATCGGTCCAAAGCTTCTTTGGGGGAAATTGGCAGAAATCCGGAAAGCAGCTTTTCCATTATCATCATTGGAATAAATTGCTGTAAAACTATCAAGCATTACGCTGCTCATGTTTACTGTCAACAAATGGAACCTTCTCAGTGGAGGGAGACTTGTAAAAGCTAATTTATTTTCATTTACTTCATGCCGGCATTAGTCGCTGATCGTTCGTCTCGCAAACCAATCTTCCAAATTCTCCCTAGCAAGACATTCTATCTTCTTTTGCAGCTAAATTTCGTCAAATTAATAATGAAAAACACATGCTGTTGTTGTAGGTGCTGTGATTTTATTCGCTTTAGCAGCTGTCAAAACATAAACATCAAACAAAGCGAACATCATGACTGAGAGGAGAGAACGAACCGCACGACGCACGCGCGCTCTCGATTGCTCTCAATTTTTGCTCTTGAAGCAAACGTAACGCCTCTTCTCGATAACGCTTATTCGAGATCAACGCCGTGTTTGCGTCTCGGCTATAAATAACAACAACGTTGCTTACACTGTAAATCGTTTGTGGTCAGAGAGCAAAAATAAAACGCGACGATTCGTCGTCACTTTAGGATAGGCCAAGACGTGCGCGATGGTTCATAAATTAATCTTGGCGCTTTCATCAACAATGGAATCGAATCATATATTTTCGCGTCTGTCCCCTCATGAGATAAACACCTTCATAATGCACCCACATTTTTATAAGAACAATTGAAATTAATTGCCTTCTTCTTTATCTCTTCTCATTTTAGCGCGCGCACTTCAGTGCTACTGTGAAGGGCATTGCCCGGGAAACCTGCAGAATGGAACGTGCGAAACACGGCCCGGAGGGTCGTGCTTTGCTGCCGTGGAGGAAGTGACCGATGACGAAACGGGCCTAACTGTGCCGGAATGGAGCCATGGGTGTATGCCACCGGAGCAAAACGGAGGGCTGCTGCAGGTGGGTTTCTTAGGAAATTCTGTTCAAAATCTAATTATAGTTTACCGTGCCAGTACCATATTATAGACAGCGCCATATTCTGAACGGTGCGTTCCTTATGTTGAACATTCATTGTTTTTACATCCAAAATAGAAAACTGTCAGTTCGAAACATGATTCATTGGAACATTTCAAAACTAAAATACATGGTTAAGTTGTTTTTTCAACAAATATTCTACATAAAGTTCGTTTGCTGTCCATAATAAGGAACAATGTGTGTTTATAATTAGGACCATTGATGTATATGGCGTCCATAATTAGGAACATGCATGCGTCAGACTAACAAATATTTTTTTAAAATAATTGATAATTGATGGATGTTTTATTTTAATCTATACGTTTAGTTAGATATTAGACAAATCCAACGGCACGACAAACCAATATCCTAGCTGTTGAAATCTTTAATAATTTTAGTTATTCAAATTGGATTTTATTAACCGTTCAGAATATGGTGCTTGCACGGTAATCCAAATTGCAACAAAATTGAAACCAAATCCCATCCAAATTCTAAATCTAAATCCAAATCCAATTCAAACCCCATCCAAATTCAATCCAAATTCAGTCCAAATCCAATTTAAATTCAATCCAAATCTCAGCCAAGTTCAATTCCAATTCAATCCAAATCATATTCCAGTCCAATCCACATCTAATTTAAATCTAAACCAATCCAAATCCAACCCAAATCCCTCTGAAATTCAATCCAAATCCCATCCAAATTTAGTCCGAATTCAATCCAAATCCAATTCCAATTTATAGCTACCTTGATACCATGATGACTACAGCGTAGCATCACGCCATTGCCGGGCGTATTGTAGAGCTCCATCTTCGTCGGTCTTGGGTGAAACTTCTCCAGTTGCCCCGAACGTTTAGGGTCGCCAGGTCCTCTTCCACTGCGTACAGCCAGCGTATTCGTGGTCTTCCCCGAAGCCGCCGACCTCTACCTGGTTCCCTGCTGAATATTATTTTCGCAATTCTTTCTTCCGACATTCGCACTAAGTGACCAGCCCACTGAAGTCTGCCGTATTTTACACGATTGATAATATTCGCATCTTTGTACACTTGATACAACTCGTGATTCATGCGTCTGCGCCACACACCATTTTCGAGTTTCCCACCGAGTATTGTCCGCAGCACTTTACGCTCGAAAACACCGAGAGCTTTCCGGTCTGACTCTTTCAATGTCCACGCTTCGTGCCCGTAGAGAGCCACCGGAAGAATCAATGTTTTATACAGGGCGAATTTTGTTTCGGTTTGCAAGCTGCAGGACCTTAGCTGGTTACGTAGTCCGTAAAAGGCCCTATTCGCAGCCGCAACACGTCTTTTCACTTCGCGGGAAACGTCGTTGTCACATGTCACAAGTGTTCCAAGGTAAACAAATTCTTCAACAACTTCAAACACATCCCCATCAAACACTACCTCAGCACTCACACCACCATGCCTGACTCTATCTCTACCTGCAACCATGTACTTCGTCTTGGTAGAATTGATGGTCAGGCCTATCCTCGCTGTCTCCCTCTTCAGAGGCACGAAGGCCTCTTCCACTGACCTGCGATCGATTCCAATCAGCTCTATATCGTCCGCAAAGCCAAGGAGCATGTGCGACCTTGTGATAATAGTGCCATTCCTTTGCACGCCAGATCTCCTAATAGCACCCTCAAGTGCAATGTTGAACAGTAAATTCGAAAGTGCGTCTCCCTGCTTCAATCCGTCTAACGTCACAAACGAGGTTGACACCTCGTCTGCGATCCGAACACTTGATTTCGAACCATCTAGCGCAGCACGTATCAGCCTAATTAGTTTCGCCGGAAATCCATTTTCAGACATTATCTGCCAAAGCTCACTTCTTTTCACGCCGCCTTGAAATCAATAAACAGATGGTGAGTCTGCAAGTTATACTCCCGGAATTTGTCTAGGATCATTCGCAAGCTAAACATCTGGTCCGTTGTCGAACGGCCCTCACGAAAACCAGCCGACGAAGGACTCCTCGAGCGGTCTCAGTCTGTTAAACAGGATGCGCGACAGAATTTTGTACGCCGAATTCAGCAGGGTAATTCCTCTGTAATTGGCACACTCCAGTCTGTGCCCTTTCTTGTAGATAGGGCGGATGAGGCCATCCAACCAGTCGGTGGGCAATTCTTCGTGCTCCCATACCTTCAGAAGCTCGACCGGGATCTCGTCCTTCCCAGCAGCCTTACAGTTCTTCAGCTCGCTGATAGCCTTTTTAACCTCTCCTATGGTCGGTGGGTCCACAGCTTGATCGTCATCATCTATGTTCATCCTGTCCTCGCTACATTTCCATTCTCACCGTTCAACAATTGCTGAAAGTGCTCCTTCCACCTGGCAGCCACCGCCGTTTTATCGGTCAGCAAATTCCCTTCTCGGTCATTGCACATGGCGGGCACTGGTACGGTATTGTGCCGCGCACCATTGACCGTTGCATAAAATCTCCGCATATCATTCCGGTTCATGCTTTCTTGTGCGTCAGCTACCACACTTTCTTCGTGCTGCCTTTTCTTTCTGCGATGGAATCGCTTTTCTTCGGCTCTCGCTGCTCTGTACCGCTCTCTGTTCTGTCGGGTACCGGCCACAAACATACGGCTTCTGGCGACATTCTTCATGTCTGTCACCTTCTGGCACTCTTCATCGAACCAGTCGTTCCGTCTTCGTCGTTGACCAGTGCCGATCACTTCCCGCGCCGTTGTTGTCACAGCTTCGTGGATAGGGTTCCACAGGCTGTCGACGTCTCCAGCAACGTTGACTCTTCCCAACTTCTCGTCTAGTTGCTGACGGTACTGCGCAGCTACCCCATCAGTCGACAAGCGTTGTATATTGAAGCGTAGCGTTCTGTGTGTTGCGGAACTCGTGACGCTGGATAACCGCGCCCGAATTTTAGCTACAACGAGATAATGATCCGAGTCGATATTAGGGCCTCGGAAGGTCCTGACATCAATGACATCTGAGAAATGTCGCCCATCAACCAGCACGTGGTCTATTTGGGAGCAGGCATCGCCACTCGGGTGTCGCCAGGTGTGTTTGCGGATATTCTTTCGCGCGAAGTATGTACTGCTGATTGCCATCCCTCTAGCAGCAGCGAAGGTTACTAGCCGCAGGCCATTATCATTGGTAACGGAATGAAGGCTTTCCGTTCCAATGACGGGTCGGAAGAAATCTTCTTTCCCGATCTGCGCATTTGCGTCGCCGATGACTATCTTGACGTCTTGTTTTGGACACTCTCCGTAGGCCTTATCCAGGCTCTCGTAGAACTCATCCTTCATGTCATCGGGCTTATCGTTCGTTGGCGCATATATGCTGATCAGGCTGTAGTTGAAGAACTTGCCCTTCATTCTCAACACACAGATTCGGTCGCTTACCGGTTTCCACCGAATAATTCGCTTCATCTGCTTCCCAATCACTATGAAGCCAACTCCACGTTCTTCTCTGTCGCCACCGCTGTAGTAGATGTGGTACTTGAATGAAGTGTTGGCGATGGGATCCACCGCTCGGAATTCGCGTTCTCCGGTTCTCGGCCAGCGTATTTCCTGGATAGCTGCCACGTTCACGCCGACATTCCGCAGTTCACGAACCAGGAGCCCAACACGCGCGGGTTCATTCAAAGTTCTCACGTTCCAAGATCCAACTTTCCAATCGTTGTCCTTTATTCGTTGCCGGGTCTGTTGCCGTAAAATCAATCCGTTTGCTCTAGTTTTGCCTTTCTTGGTTGGTGAAGAGTCTTGGATAGGCCACCTAACCAGGGTTGCGCTACCTACATCGTGCTAGAGGGGCTGCCTCCTCGATGCTGACACGATACAGCATCGTCCGCTTGTTCTTTACATGATGACCACGGTCATAGCCATCACAACCATCCACCTTTATCAGGGCTTTGGACCTGTAGCTCTGGTTCTCAATAGTTTCAAGTTCTTTCGGACATGCTACTATGGTGAGCCGTCATGCGCTAGCGGTGTTCCAATTCCAATTTATATCCAATCCAAATCCAACCCAAATTCAATCCAAATTAATTCCAAATCTAATCCAAATTCAAATGCAAATCGTCGAAATTTAAATCACCCATCTAACGTTCCGTACTCTCCCTCTTCCCCAACAGTGCAAAGTCGGCGTCCAATCCCCGCAGATCCACGGCAAGTCGATCGTCTGCTGCGATGGCGAGGACTTCTGCAACAAGGACCTCCTGCCGGAATACGTCCCGAAAACGACCACCCCGCCTCCAATGTCCAACGTAACCGACCACAACGGCCACCACACGCTGGCCCTCCTAGCTTCCTTCATCATCTGCGCGGTTGCCTTCATAGTGGTGGTCATAGCGGCCTACGTCATATTCAAAAAGCGCGAAAAGAGGAAACCCCACTGTCTGATCGATTCCGTTTGCAATCCGAATCTGTCGCCGTTGGCTGATCTGGTGGAACAGAGTAGTGGGTCTGGATCGGGACTGCCTCTTCTGGTGCAGCGAACCATTGCCAAGCAGATCCAGATGGTTCATTCCGTCGGGAAGGGACGCTACGGTGAGGTCTGGCTGGCCAAGTGGCGCGACGAAAGGGTTGCCGTCAAGATCTTCCACACCACCGAGGAAGCTTCCTGGTTCCGGGAAACGGAAATCTACCAAACCGTTCTGATGAGACATGAAAACATTCTCGGGTTTATCGCCGCGGACATTAAGGGAACTGGCACGTGGACGCAGATGTTGCTCATAACCGACTACCATGAGTTGGGAAGCTTGTACGATTACCTGCAGAAACGAGTTCTTAATCCGCATATGCTTAAGACTTTGGCGCTTTCCCTGGCATCCGGCCTAGCACATCTTCATACGGAAATCTTCGGAACACCGGGCAAACCAGCGATCTCCCATCGGGACATCAAGAGTAAAAACATCCTCGTCAAACGCAACGGACAGTGTGCGATCGCAGATTTTGGCCTGGCTGTGAAGTATTCCAGCGAATCGGACGAGATTGAAATCGCTAACAACACCCGCGTAGGAACTCGTCGCTACATGGCCCCGGAAGCGTTGAACGAAACCCTGGACACGACGGTCTTCGAGAGCTTCAAGCAGGCAGACATGTACTCGCTGGGATTGGTCTTCTGGGAAATGGCTCGTCGCTGCATCAGCACCATCCGCGGAACGAAGAACACAACCTGCGAGGACTATGCCCTGCCGTATCAGGATGTGGTCCCGTCGGATCCCAGCTTCGAGGACATGTACGCCGTGGTGTGCGTCAAGGGCGTTCGGCCGCCCATTCCCCTGCGATGGCAAGACGAGGAGATACTGGTAGTATTATCCAAGATGATGCAGGAATGCTGGCACCCGAATCCGGCCGTCCGGTTGACGGCCCTGCGGGTCAAGAAGACCCTCGGCAAGCTGGAGACAGACTGTTCGATTAAGATAGTGTAAATTGCGGCGCGAATGATCGTGTGAATCGAGTGAATATGGTGTGCGAAGGTGCGAATGTTGACGAGCATTAGTGCGATTTTATTTATTCTACAGTACTGTTTTATTTCCGGAATGCGTCTTCTTTGAATATAGACTCTAGCTTTTTCAACAACGTGTAGCACTAGTTTTCAACAACGTGTAGCACTAGTTAGTAAGCATATTTTTCAAGAACCGATTGTTGAAATGTTAGCGGAAGAAGGATAAAATCAAGTTGCCATAAAGCATTCAAACAATTTCAAGACACAAACAGTGTGAGCAAGTTTAAACAGTAGCGAATTTTTGAGAAGCGTCTTAAAACGATGTAAATAAAAATCTCTTTCGTTTTAATCGAATCCAACTCGTTCGTATTTTCGATTTTGATGTTCGATCTGTGCTCCCAATAATTCATTACGCTCTACTGTTACTAGCTTTAACGTTTTGTGAAGTGAAAATGCCATATAGTTGTAAAGTAAAGATTTCACCAAAATGTACGATTGAACAAGCAAAAATAAAAATCGGATAAAACTTAAGCTCAGTGATTTTCAGATAGTATAGCCGTGGTCACGGCCAAGGAAGTGCCCAGAGATTAAAAGTGTATGCCTTATTTTATGACGATGATGAACAGCTACTTGGAGGCCTTGCAGTTTTACATTTTTTCCGTGATAAAAAGATCACACTTTCAACAAACTCACAACAATAGCGAAATATGTCCCTTATTTTTAGGAAGGGAACAGAGTTTTATTCTCAAAAAAAAAAAAAAAACAGAAATGCTTCTGGTTAAGTTTCCGACTTTCGGGAAACTTCCATGTAATGCAATTTTCGTTGGGAAGCAAACAAACAAGCCGTAATATAGTATTGTACATAGGAAAAACGTTTTTTTAACTGACTTAGTAGATAAACTTATGCTCTCCTATTTTAAAACGCGAAGATTTCTTATTTGACTGCGACACGCCATGGTTGTCGCGCGTTGAAATCACGTTTCATCTTATTGTCCCCTTGTAAATAGAAACAGAAACAGTGTAGGAAAGCCTTTAGGAATAATCTAGAACATTAGTGCAAAACAACAAAAAAAAAACGAAGAAAAAGTGTTTCTTATTAAAAATTACTCTGTAAAGTCTCCGACACGAGATATGTGGATGATTATTTTTAGACGCCTAGTGTTTTATATAGATGGATGTTTATGTGCGAAGCGATGTGTTATTTGTATTAAAAGTACAGAAGAACAATATGTTGATAACAATAAAAATTCTATAAAAATATATATAAAACTTGTGTTTCCATTGCGAAGAAGAATAGTATCCTGACTTTTTCCTTTCTTTCTAATCCTTATACACGCATTCATAAGAAAAGGAAGGTGATGAGTGAGAGAACAAAAGAATAAGTCTTCCTCTGAATAAAATTAACAAACTCGATGAGTATTTTTCATCGTGGCGTGTATGCAGATTTCCGGTTACTACTCGTGAAAAGCTTGAATATTACGTCGAGAAGACAAATTGTTAAGCAGACTTCAACAGCGTCCAATAATAAAAAACGATAGAATAGTTAGATATTCCAGTTTTTGCGGATTTATTTGGGGCTACAAACAAATCGCGATAGGAACTTGTTCGGGATTTTGTATAGGATACCTTGATTTTTTTACAATGTTTTTTTAGGCTCCCAATATCATTTTATTTTATTTTATTGGTGTACATACCGTTTTGATTCATATTACGGACACTTAAGGCCTCAGTGAAGTATAACCCAGCTTGAACCATACAAAATAAATCATTCTGTATGATTTTTTAGCGCTATCGAGCATCGGGAGCCCTTAACTTTCGGATGGTGGGTAAAGAATACGCGTCCGCAACTTGAATAATTTTAAATAAATCAAAACGTGTGGCCTTTTCATGATTCTTATTCCGGACGCCCCCTCACTTTTGCCTCATATTCCGGACGCATTGATTCGAATTACGGACAGCTCATAATAATCATTAATGGAACAGTCAAATCATCAATTGAAATCGTTTAACCACTTAAGAGACGTCTAAGGTAGTTGGGCATTATAAATTTGCAATGATATTTATGGAAAAAACCTTATAAAACAAGCCTCGAAAATGAGAACTTTTGGACGGCGAAAATTGAAACATTTCGTGTGAAATGTTTCCCATACAAACGAGAGTGTCCGGAATTTGAAGCTGTCCGTAATATGAATCAAAACGGTATAAGGGGTTCACTGCCCATAAATGCATGTCAGTCTCATGTTTGCTGGATTTCCTATTCACATGGGACAATTATGTGATTATGGGCAGTTCAGGGGCCATATGCCCAGCATAAGAAAGGATTTCAAAATCGGCCAACAATTGGCATATTTATAAGAATAAAACATACGATCTTTACAAATTTAGTTTTACTTTGCAGGAGAAACTAAAAACTACTGAAAAACTATTAAGACATAACATTCTGAAAATTAATGCTGATTTTCGTTTTAACTATTGTGTAATATGTAATTTCAATCTTCAAATAACGAGACAGTTTGAGCATTTCCCATGGCATTTTCAAATAAAAAAAACGTTAAGAAATAGCATGCTCCGTGTTAACAAAGATGTCAAGTTTTCAAACAAGCAGTTAATACCAAAAAATTGAAACATTGAAACACTGATTCTACCCCATTACCCCGAATGCCATTCACCCGAATGCCATCACCCCGAATTCCATTACCCCGAATGTACCATTGCCCCGAATTCCTTCACCCCGAATGCTATTTCCCCGAATTTACAATTATCTTCACATGATGATTTTGATGACATTTCCCCATGATATAGGAATTCGGGGTAATGTCATTCGGGGTGATGGGTCGTTCGGGGTTTTGGAATTCGGGGTAATGGGTTGATGTCATTCGGGGTAATGGGAATCGGGGTAATGGGGTAGAATCTGAAACACTACCCTTCTACTTGTCCCATGGTCCATGTTAACCTTATGGACCGCGAGATAAATATGCGTAGAACGGCAGAACAGCGGTAGTGTAGTATAATTTCATTTGAGTCTCGAGTTGTTTTTTTTCAATCTCATTTTCGTGCGGGGCACTGTTTTCATATCAAGTTGGTATAAATCTATTAAATGGCGCATGGACTTCGATATACTTTATCTATAATGAAGGTTATAGGTGTCATCTATTGTTTGGCAATGACAAACTGTATTCATTTGCTTAAATCTTTGGAATAATGGAAAAGTATTGAGATTGTGTCTATAATTGACCCAATTCCATATTCGTACTCGTACACCTAAAAAAAAAGGAATATACAGCATTCAAAACTATTTTTTAATGGACTAGATGATTACTTAAGCTTTTCATTGTGTTGTTCAGATGCAGTAGAATACATTTGGAAAATTTAAAAGCGGACATATTTGAAACTTAAGTAAATTTAAGAAAAATACCAGTTTTCCCATGTTTTTTTGCTAAAATATTCGGTAAGTCGAACAATAAATTGCATATTTTTCAACATCACTTCCTTAAGAATGATAACTGCGAATATTGCACAAGTTTCAAAAAATTATAATCAGTTTTAGAGTAGCTAGGAGTGGATATCGACAACTTATACTTTTGAATCTTAGGTAGTATAACATTTATAACAAACCCAAAACCAAAAATTTAGTCAATTTCTTTATGTTTGGCTCCTAAATGTATATACATATTCCATAGTTAATGTTCCTATCAAAACATTGCGTAATTATCATTTTTAATTTACATTTTACTACCAAACATGATTATAGAGATTTAAAGAATAAATATTATTGCCATAACCGCAACACAAAAGTTTTTTAAAATGATGAAAACAACAGGATATATTCTATTAAATAGTATATCAATGCTCTCTGCTCATTCAAGTCATTTTGTATTTTTCTTATAAAATCAATAAATTGCAAAATAGGGTGCTATTTTGAATATAATTTGAATATTATTTCAAAGATAATTGAATATTACGATGACATCAATTATGTGGAGGTATGTATAGCGAGGTTTAGGGTACTTTATTGTAAAACGAAGTTCGTAGTTCAAATTATTTTTACAGACAAATTCAAAATTAACATGTACCTGTTGTTTAGAATGAAAAT
Organism: Aedes aegypti; assembly: GCF_002204515.2. Taxonomy (NCBI): domain Eukaryota; kingdom Metazoa; phylum Arthropoda; class Insecta; order Diptera; family Culicidae; genus Aedes; species Aedes aegypti. The sequence continues at coordinate 15,056 of NW_018734483.1, forward strand.
TTGGTTTAAATTGATTAAAAATATCATTTTAGAAGAGTTTTGAACTTATGGCACAACAATTTTCTGAACTCAAAAGGGATAAAAACTGTTTATGATTTCTGTAAAGTGTATATATTTCAACTAAATTTCTATCAGAGCTTACGAGTATAATCTATAGATTGGATCCAATGACAAAAATCAACGTAATTGTTCGAATTATAGAATTTAATAGCAAAAATCATTGGAAAACTGACATTTCTCATAACTTTACCTAAATTTCATATATGTCCACTAATAAATTGTCCAAATGTATTTCACTACATCTGAACATCATAATAAAGCATTTCAGTAATCAAATAGAGCTTCTAAATTTAGTTTTGAACGTTGTGCGTATGAATTTTGGTAGGTGTACGAATATGGAATTGGGTGAATTTTAGACATCAATTCAATACTTTTCTATTAATCCAAAGATGAATGTAAATGGAAACATTTTGTGATTGGCAAACATTTAGATAACACCTGTTACCTTCAATGTGGATAAAGTATTTGTAGCTCAATACTTCATTCAATAGGTTTTTACTAACTTGATGTGGAAACAGTATCCTGTACGAATATGAAATTGGGCCACTGTATTTGCCAATTTCGAGTAAATACTATTCGCGTTCACGTTACGCAATACACAGTGTGCAGTGTGTACAGTAAATTGCATATATAAAGGCGTTTTAACCCACTTGCTCATAATCCATGCGTTATTACCTTCAGCTCAGTTAACACTACTCACGCTAATAATATTTTGAAGATCCAACGCGGATAAAAATGAGAACCCGGACAATTTTTTTTTAATACCAAAATTTAAGCACACGGCTTCATGTTGGTTTTCACTGGGGGAGTTGCGTACCCACGGGGGTTCGGGAGGCTTTTAGGGTTAAAAACCCCACAGAGCCAAAGTTATGAATAATTTTTTAATGTTGAACTTTTCCAACTGCGCCGCTTTAAACATACTACTTGGCTCGTTATATCCTCTAGATGTCCAATGAACTTGAAATTTTCCAATGAAAACAATGAGCATAAACAAAGCATTAATAATTCTTATATTATACTACACATTATTCAGTTCTGGTGGTTTCCCAACGAAATTTATTATTCAATTGTTTCTTAGTGCATAGAAACGTGCATAAAAATCTCAAACTTGAGATTTTTGTGGTTCAACTTGTTACGAAAGCGATGAATTGAGAATTTTGACAACATTTAACCATAAAACAGATGATTAGAAACTTGATTAATTGTTGATGAGAAGATTTGGCGAAATAACACAACGATTTCTGTTTTCCATAACATTTTCTATTGAGCACCCGGTTGGGGCAACATGTTCTCCATTGGTCGGTCCAAAATAAACTACCGTAAATTCGGGTGAAATTGATCAGTAGGGTGAAATTGATCACTGTGTCACTCGATTTTATTTCTTCCTAATGGAGCACAAATATCAATGTAACCTGCAGTGAATGAACGTTGTTTGTCGTAAGTATGTCCAAATTGTGTGTTGTGAAGTTTTTTGCATTCAAAAATGTTTAATTATATGAAAATAATGTAAAATTTCAAAATCTTGTGCAGTGCAGAGTTGACAAACATCAATAAACTTCTAGTTCTAGACAAGGATTTGGACATGGTATAATCCTGAAAGTTTGTGAGGATACTAAAGATATATCCCCAAACTAGATTTCATAACCAAAACTCGTACCAATTCGTTGATTTGGTTGAAATAATTGAATTTCTGTAATATATCAAGAAATTCCTTTGGAAAGTGCATACATTTAGGCGTTTTCTGCGTTATTCTTGGAATTTAAACATTCATTATTTCTATAAATATTGTATTGTTAAGAATTTGGCAAGCATATTCGGATTCAGGGAGCTCAAATTTATTATGTAAAGTTGTTTTGAAAACTAACAATAATGGCATTGATAAGTGATCAATTTCACCCCGAAATGAGATCTCCCGATTTTTTATTTTAGACATATTTTTTAGCACTTAAATTACATTTGTTAGAAAATCTCGGTACTTGAGTCAATGAGGCTCACCTTCATACTTATTTTCCTGCATTCAGTTGTTTGGCATTGTCAACATTATAGAAATCAGACAAGAAAAACCTTGAAAAGTGATCAATTTCACCCGAAATTACGGTACCGTAAAGTACCCATATTTTATGCGCGGTTGGCTGTTTTTTTTTGAATAAGTTCACTTCAGCCATGGTTATATAACATGCAATTATATAGTCCAATATGTATCAACAAATATGGATAAACGGGCATCGCATCATTTTATTTTGACATGCATTCACGCATCCGACTCCCTGTGTTATTTCTACAATAACACCATATATCGTGATGATAATTAATCTTCGAGCTGTTTAGTAGAATACCTATAAGTAGATGAAAAAAAAAACGAATTTAGTGCTATACCATTTAATTCCACTAGAGTTTGTATCATTTGACAGATACGCGTATTTCGACCTCAACTGTAAGGCCGTCTTCAGTGTCGTGTACTATACTCGAGTCGAAATACGCGTATCTGTCAAATCATACAAACTCTATTGGAATTCTAGAAAGATTCGCGAACCAGGCGAAACTGACAAAATGTACACAATTGAAGAAAATATAGCGTTGAAATTGTAGCTCGATTGTCTATTCACTGCACTTGAACTTTTCCCCTATTGATAATTTAACTATCAAAAAACGCAAATTTGTAGAAGACGAAACTTCACCTCATGCCAAACCACACACTTTATTGATTACGCCTGTGTTTTTGTTTATCAAAGTGATGGGCGCATCTGAAATCTAAATCAAAACACGGCAAGAGTAAACGGCGACACTGCAAACAAAAAATAAACAAGGCGTACATGGCGGACTTAATTGAAACCAGAATGTAAACACGGCGCAAAAGTAATAGGCGACACTGAAAATAATATCGATTACAGGCTCATAACATTGGGCGATACTGGCATCCTTGAGTGCGTTTAAGGCGAAACCTTATAATATTTTTTTTAGTACGAAATAGCTAGGGAAATTGTAGGAGATGTGTGTGGTATTGATGAGGATTTTAAAACTAGGTTTATGAAATGTGTATTAAAGGGGAAAGGTTAAAGTTTGACTATATTTTCTCCAATTGGGATTAAAAATTGCACATGTTTATTTTCATTGGTTATTTTCTCATTGTTATTGATTTGTCAGATAGGCCCTTATCGCGAATCCCTCTCGAATTAAATGGTATAGTACTAAATTCGGTTTTTTCATCTACCATACATCGGTTAATTTTCTCAATACTGTCGTACTTTAATTTGTAATCTATCTATTATAATCATAATCCACCCAACTATTTATTTTTTTTTGAGTTAATTATAGAAGTTTTAAACCACCCAATTATTTACAAAAATAGCTATGAACGGAAAAACGAACGGCTGTGAGCAGACTCTGCTCATCCAGCAATCACGCTCTTTTTACATTTGTTTTGTTCTGGTTCTCCGACGCAAGAATCGGTGCGCAAATCCGTTCACGAACCAACGTGAGCGTGTGAGCGTGGATCCTGCTGAATATTGGTTCATTTTGCGTAAACGGCATGATTCTTTCCACCACTGCTCTACGGCGACCCCGGAATCCTGAAGGTGGCTAAAGCTGCAAGGATACGCTGGGCAGGGCATATTGCAATAACGCCGGACAGCAGCCCTGTAAAGATGGTGTTCGCCACGAATACGGTTAGTTTTCACTTGAAGGTGGTCATTATTCTAAAACTGAAAGTATTTTAAATTCATAAGTGCGCCAATAAAGTAAAAAACGTAGTACCGTAATCCGGGGGCAAATTGATCACTATTTAACAACTTTTTGTTGTGTTATCCTTCGGAATTCAAAGATTGTTAAATGAATTTCGTTTATGTTATCCATTTTTCATGAAATAATATTATCATAACAATAATTTTATTGACAAAAAATTAAAATGACACACTGAGGCAAAATTGATCATCATATAACAAAGCAGGTTAAAGAATAAGAAACAGTGTTTGGATTTCGATCAGAATTAGCCGATCGAACCATATTCGGAGAGTGTAACAGTTCGCAAACCATAGCAGTTCGTGGCACATCGCATTCGGAGAGCCCTATGAATGTAAACATTTACTCTAACGTTTGGTACGTGGCACGAGAGCGTTCAAGAGCAGCAACTCTCACAGACTGCAACAGCATCGAGCCATACGGGTGATTTATGTTTTGCATAAAATTGGTAATAACTTTCATATTTTCTGATAATACAGCCTTTAACAACCTAACTATAATCTATTGGACCATTGAACACCCCTTTGGTTGCAAACATAGCACAGAAAATAAAAATATATTCGCCTGTTTCTTGATCAATATGAGTGTGGGTCAGCGAATGTTACAAGTGTTGACACACAGTGATCGGGGCCAAACAGTGGGTGGTGTGTGTCTGTCTTGCTTTAGTTCATGGCTCGTTATCTTCCACGAACGATAAATGTCATGGGGGTTGTATGAATGCAGGCGGATAAATGGGCTGAAATTATGACTCGTGTGTCAATGATCGTTAAATTTTCCAAAGCCTGATAAGAAATTTCCCTGTCTACTAAATTTTGGTCTCCTGAATCTTAAAATGTCAAAATTCTTACAACTCGAGTATTTGATCATTTTATTGCAAAATTAAACTTTGAAAATCTTCCTAATACGCCGAAATGTAGGCAAAAAAAATAAACGGTTTTATGAGCAAATTAACTATACATGCTGTGCTGTATGATATCACAAAAGAGTTCATTAGTTCATACTTAGACTTACAAAACATTTTGAACACTTAAAGTTAACATGTAGGCACCAGTGGATTGTTTAGCACAGACATTTACAACTGTATTGCTTACACCTTTAAAAACTGAATATTTCTATGCAAAACTGACCCTAATAAGAATAAAATCGTTCAAAATCATCATTAGACATGTATAAACTATAAAACATGGAAGGTGTGTGGTGCCAACGAAACCTTCAGCATCCTTGGAAGGATTTTTTTTGATAACGACCTGATCAAATTGGCCCCCGGATTACGGTACTCGCAAACTAATTATAGTATTTTTTCAATTTTTCTCGGAGAATAGAATTTAATGATGAGGTACTTTTCAGCCTCTTGGTAACGTCGAAGGCTATGAGTTAAGAGTGTCTAAGATCAATTCCAGGTACATATTGAAATTAATCTTCTAGATTGGTTAAAACATCAATATTTGCAGTTATTGTTGAATAATATCTCACAAAACTGTGAGATTGTTTTGTATTGTAATGCTCAGGAACAGGTTTTGAGGTAGTGGGAATGCAACGCCAATACAGAAGGCAAAATTGCTATACAAAATAAAAATAGTAAAAAATAACTTCTTGTAAATTTGTATTATTTTGCCCAGAGACATTTTGTCAGTTTTTTTTTCATGATAGTCTTAAAAGATAGAAATACTAAACGTACTTTGTGCAATAGCTAGATACATTTCAAATTATTAATTATGTTCCGGATAGGAGGAAAATACATCTGGTCACTTTCAAGCGTAACATTTCGAACTACGGAATACGCTAATAAGTAGGCAATTTCCCATGGATATTTTGCATTTTAAAACTATTTTTAGACCGGAATTCGAATTGTTTCTACAAGAAACGATGATTCTAGTTATCACGCAAAGGTTCATTCCTTTCAATGTTTTCCCGTTTTACGACTCATATTATCTTTAAATTCAGCGGAATATGTTCGGGCATGCGAAAAAGCTTATCTGAATTTCAGGATTTATCTTGATTGTGCTAAAAACTGCTAAAGTATTTATTTCTTTTCAACTATTATAGCACATTATAGTTTTGTGAAAATGTTGGTTGTTCCACCATGGTGGAATGTGATGAAAAAATTGTTGCACCACCTAAAATAACACCTAGACCTCCGGCAAGGCAGTGGGTATTACCTTAAGGCTAAAGAAGGCCCTAAATAAACTGTAAGTGTATGATATATATTACACTTACATTTAGATCATAATAAATGTACATTTCATTAAGGACAACGAGGAGAGTAACTCGAGTTATCCTTCTCGATAGCATGGTCTTGATTTATATAATAATAAATAATAACGAAAAATTGTATGGATTATGAACGACACATACATATGTATCAAACATCCAAATTGCCTCTTTGGTAAAACAACAAATTTGTGAGGGCAAGTCCTTCCTCACGGCACGTAGCATCTCATCCAATAACAGCTGTTTCCGCGTATTCCTCGAATGAAAACATATTAATCACGCTTCTGGCTGCTTTCTGTACCCGCACCGAACAACCGCAGCTGTAATTCCACACATCAGTCCGGACTTATTAATAGGATTTATCAAGTTCAATCCCATCTCACAAATAATAAACATGAATCTTCATTAGCACCGTAGCGAGATGTTTCCAAGTTCCGCATGCTCGCGATGTTGTTTCAATTTGGTGGACCGATTTTCCCAGCTTTGAAGTTGCCGTACGACTGCTCAATTGGACGTTGCTACGCTAAAGTGAGGCCCACCACCGTTGATGATGTTATTTTCCAAAATATTCAAAAAAATGAAAGATAAACAGTAGTTTCTTTGTGGTGCGACTGTTGGGGATTCTCCACTTGATGCGAGTAAATTCCTTATTTTTAGCACGACCGCGAACTTCAGTCAATCACACAGGCAGAGTTGCCTTTACGCATTCATTTCCCTCATACCATAGGAAAGCATAAATACGCGCATAGAACATTTTCATGAAAGGGGGGTTGAGGGTCCTTGAAGGAGAATGAGGCCGCCCCAAACAATTCAAAACAAAAATAGTAACCGATATTTGGTTGGAGTAATTTTAGCTCCATATTTTCAGACTCTGCGAAAGAATGCAACTGGCTATATGGTGCCATCCATAGATTGATGGTGATAGAAGGAAGCACTGTGAGAAAATTTTGGGCATTTTTTCGGCGGAATAATAATAATATTTATATTTGTACAGTGAAATTTCGTTTTTGGTGGTTTAGGGACAAAATATCGACGTAGCATATTCAATCGATCCCGATGCGAAAAAAATATGTTGAAAGAATAGGTCGACGTTTTGATTTTCGACCTTTTGTCACCCAACCGTTTTTCGTAACACATTTCCAGTTGCCAAAAATCGGAACCGTTCCAAAGTTGGAACCTATTTTTCCTGATTGAAATTTACAATAAATTGGTTTTTAGAATAGCATTTGGATGTTATTACCTTATTTTTTTACTGAAATGTGTGATGATCAGACTTCGGGACATTCAACTTTCGAGCAGAATATCGTATGGCAGAACTATTTATGGAGAAATATGGTATGGGAATACAGAATTAACTATTGAGCCATTTGTAGAATTCGGTGAATTTTATTTATATGAATAATGTCTAAGGGGCATTACTGAAAAAACATTTTGCTGGTGTTCGTAAAACAGTTTTTATAATAATTGCTGAAGAATTTCCTGAAGGAATATTTTGAAGGGTTAGTAAATTATTCACATAAGATTTATCGACTGAGAAAAAAAGAAATGTATTAGACGATCAGTAAGGGACTTGCAGTTGAAATAGCTGAAGAACAGAGGCGCGTCCACGTTTGAAACCATAGGTAGGGCAAACGTTGGCAAGTATTTTGTTCATAGTGAAGTTAAGAAAAAATTCAACCCTAGACTGGGTATTGACAGTCACTAAATTTGAGGGGCTCAATCGCTAAGGGGTGTTAGTAAAATTTTTGTCGGTTTCGAGTTAGGTTGAGAATTTGAGTTCCTCCAAACATTCTTTGATTTTTTTTAAAGAAACTCCTAACTTCTCCAAGGTTTTATCCAGTGATTGATCCATCGATTTCTCTGCGACATCCTCCAAGATTCCCGGTCAAAACGTCTTCTAAAAGTTCAATCAATAACTTCTCCAGAAACTTCTAGGGATTTCCTTTCAATTTCTTTTTTTTTTAAGAGTTTAACTAGGGATTTCTCTAAAGATACCACATTAAGCAATTGCTAAACTGCTTCAGACATTCCTTCTAAGATTTCTACAGAAATTCCTCAAGTAATTATTTGGAATTTTTCAAGTAAGCCTTGAAAGTTTTTTTTTTCAGGAACTCTTCCTGGAATGTTTCCAGAGAAATGCCAAGAGAAATTCTCTCAAAAATAAATCCGTGAGGTATTTATTTCAAAAAAAAAACGTAGAGTAACCTCTGATAAACTTGGGTAAATTTTAAAGTCACCCGCAATGAACAAGAATGTCTGAAACAACTCCTGAAATCTTAGAAAGTTTTAGAAGATTTCAACAATTAAAAAAACGCTTTAGTTTAAACTGGTGTGAGAACTATTATAAACTTTTTTAGATTGCTTGGGATTTTTTATAAACTTGCAGGAAAAATCGTAGAAAAAAATAGATTTTTTCGAAGAACTCCTCAAGGAATTTTGGAATGCCAGTAGATAAATTCTTGAAAGAATCCACATGAACAGGCGGAGGAATTTTTGCAAGGTTTCTTGAAAAAAAAAATCCCTTAAGCTATTGATTTTAAACACTCTAGAATTAACCTTTCTGTATTTCCTCGGAATAAATTCTTTAGAAATCTTTGGTAGATCACCTAGAGTAGAAACTGGAAGAATTCGGTTTAAAGATTAATGCAAAAATAGCTTGAGGAAATCCTAGGAAGTTTTGGAAAAAATCAAAGTAATATCTGAGAAAATTACAGGAGATATTAGCGTTGTAGTTCTCAAAGACTTCTTGGAACAAATTCTGGAGAAATTCTTCTAAGCATACTTGGTAAAATTTCTGGGAGAACTGGTAGCTAAAGCTCTAGAAGAATTTCTGAAGAAATCCCTGTAGAAGACACTGATAGTATTTTAAATAAAATTTCTATGATAATTTCTGAAGCTTTTCCTCGGGGAATCTGAGAAGAAATTCTCGGAAGCCTGTTGAACCCTCTGAAGGTTTCTTTGGAGCCTGTACAATTTTGCATCAGGATTTCATGCAAGCAGAATAAGGAAATAAGTGACTTTGGAGATTTTGGTTAATATAGATACTTTAGAGACTTTCCATTAAAAATAGAGACTTTTTAGAGATTGGATTAAATAGAGACCAAGTCTCTAAAAAAGCCATGTTTTTATAGGCATTCATTGAATCAACTTTTGTTATCGTTTTTATTTTAAATATGAATATCCTTTATATTCATATCCTTTTTAAATCAACTGTATTGAAAAAAAATGACAAAAATTAAACAAACTTTACAACCAGTGAGGTTTTTATAATTTCCATTTCTATTTCTACATAAAAAAAATGGATGAATAGCGAAAATTCTGTGAATTTATGTAGTTTTTTGCACTGAAGTAACCCGGCTAATCGCAAAAGGTTTAAGGAAAAACTGAAGATTCTTGAAGATTGTTTTATCGCGCAGAAACTCCATAAAATATTTCGTTGGATTTTTTTCAACAATTCTGCAAAATAATATCTTTTAAAAAACGGCATGATCTTCTCTAAATATTTTTATAAATGATGCCATAAAATATCAATACGAATTTGATCAAATCTTTTTCCAGGAAAGGTTCTTAGTTAACTAGTTCTAGATTTCCACGGCAATTCTGAATCAACCAAGAGAGTGTGCTGTGGGAGTTCTATAGGAATTTATCTGAAAATCATCAAGTAATTCATTGATAGATTATATCAAGAGTGATCGTACGTTCAGAAATCGCTAGCGCCATCAAACTCGTGCTGTGTATAACACAATGCGATTGGTAATAAATTTATCCATTCTTTAATAATCTCTGTGGATGTTCTAGAAACTTCTCAAGAATCACTTCCAGGAATGCTCACGGCAATTTGTCACAGAACATATACAGGGTTGGCTGTAGATTATTTTAAGAATCCATCCATCGATTCATTCAGAAATGCCATAGAGGATTGCTCCATTTGTTTTTCTAACGGTTAAAAAAGCAATTATTGCAGTTAGTTTCCCAGGATTTTCACAATACATTTTCTCAATCGTTCTTCTCACAACCCAGAACTTTTTCGTTTCTTCCACCCTCCATAAGAATAAGTACTACGTTGATCGAGTTTGTATGTTTATTGAACACAAGATAAATAGTTCAACTTATTTTTAAAGCTTTCTGCTGATCTCGTTTTGTTTGTCAAATCGTGGGTAGGACAATCCTTTGACTGTCCTACCCAGGTATTTTTGTGGGTAGTACATGTCCTACCTGTCCTACCCACTTCCCGCGCCACTGCTGAAGAACATGACATTTCTCATAAGACTAGTCATGTCAGAACGCTAGAGCAACTATTTCTCTCAAGAAAATGGTAAAATTCCCAGAAGACACTCTGAAGGCTTTGGTTTCTCACCGAATAACAGGTAAAATCTTTCAAGGAGTAACTGGAAGAATATTCTGACTATTCCTAGAAGTAATCGCTAAAGAAATTCTCCAGCAAACTCATCCACTCAAAAGACGGTTTCGATTAAGTACATCTTTATCGTCTGCAGAAGCTATGAGCATTTTCGACCAAGTGACCATAGGCCAATTTTTTGCACGTCAGTTCTTTTAATGGCTTCGTCAGTTCTTTTAATGGCATGTGCAGTATTATTCGACATCATTGAATTTGCATCAATAGGGTAACGTATATAACATGGACAGGCTGGTCGTTCTATGCTCATTTACAATGAGATGATGAGGAATTTATATACGGAAAAACATGTTTTGCATTATTAATACATTATGCTACTTATTGATGATGACCATTTTTTTATCAATTACAAATTGGCTTTCAAAATATCAAAATTGTAAATTGTATCAAAAGAACATCTGTGAAGCCTACGCAATAATATCGCTCAGAATTGGCATTCTTAAAAAGTTTAAAGGTGGCAATATGATAAAATATGTCTAAAATTGAAGATAAGTTCATCCAAAATCTTAACATGAGTATATTAGGCATAAATCAGGTAGTGTCCAAAATAGATTACGGTTTTTGTTCAGTTGATATAACTTGGCCATCTGATGAAACGCACTGGAATGTCGAATGCATGCATACTTGCAGGCGTATTTCGTGGATCTGATGATATTTGCTTGCATTTAATGAAATTATTGATTATCACTAATCTTCTTATTTCTGGCGTTACATCCCCACTGGGACAGAGCCTGCTTCTCAGCTTTGTGTTCTTATGAGCACTTCCACAGTTATTAACTGAGAGCTTTTTATGCCAATGACTATTTTTGCATGCGTATATCGAGTGGCAGGTACCTACGAAGATACTCTATGCCCTGGGATGTCGAGAAAATTTCCAACCCGAAAAGATCCTCGACTGGTGGGATTCGAACCCACGACCCTCAGTTTGGTCTTGCTGAATAGCTGCGCGTTTACCGCTACGGCTATCTGGACCCCTGATTATCACTAATATACACATCCAATAAGCGAAACAGTGCATGAGTCACATGTAAACTTTTAGAACATTATGATAGAAACCATTGAATAGATATTGAGATAACGCCCCTGTCCATATTATATTCACATGAGGGTGTCCAAAATGTATATTCGATGTCCGAAATGTATAACAAACAGCCCGCTAAAAACGCTATTTTGGCAGCTAATACTACAGTTTGTAAGCTTTTTCTCTCCAGAAACACAAAGTACAATGATACATTAAGCATATAAGTATCATAACGTAAAAAAATAATAGTATCTAAGGCAGTTAATCGATCGCCGTTTCCAGACATATCCTTAGCCTGTCCAAAATACATAATTTACCCTATGCCCGTATCCTTATTTCTAGTGAAGTTTTCAACAGGGTTGAAAAAAAAAATTCTTCAACATATTTCTGGTGAGCTCAAATGGTTCAAAAATACCGTTAAATCGGGTGTAATTGATCAGAAGGGTGAAATTGATCATCGTATCACACGATTTTATTTATTCGTAATGGAGCACAAATATCAATGCAAGCTGCAATAAATGAACGTTGTTTGTCGTAACTATTGTCGAATTGTGTGTTTTTTTTTTGCGTTAAAGAATGTTTATTATAATGAAAATAATGTAAAATTTCAAAATCATGCACGGTGCAGTATTGACAAACACCTATAAACTTCTATTTCTAAGTAAGGATTTGAACATGGTTTAAACCTGAAAGTTTGTGAAGATGCTTGAGATATATCCCTCAACCAGATTTCATTACCAAAACTCGTACCAATTAGCTCATATGGTTGAATTAATTGAATTTCTGTTAGATATCATTGAATTCCTTAGGAAATTGCATACATTAAGGCGTTTCAATTGTAATCGTTGAAATTTAACTGTTCGTTATTTATATAAATATTACATTGTTAAGAATTTGACAAGCATATTCGGATTCAGAGAGCTCAAATTTATCATGTAGAGTTGTTTTGAAAACTAACAATAATGGCATTGACAAGTGATCAATTTCACCCCGAAATGAGATCCCCTGATTTTTTATTTTAGAGATATTTGTTAACACTAAAATGACATTTGTTAGAAAATGTCGCTACATGAGTCGATGAGGCTCACCTTCGTACTTGTTTTCCTGCATTTAGTTGTTTGGCATTGTTAACATTATAGAAAACAGAATAGAAAAACCGTGAAAAATGATCAATTTCACCCGAAATTACGGAACTTTGTACGAGTGTACGGGGCGAAACAAAATGTACAAATGAACTCAGAAAAAAAAGTGTTTTATGCGAGGAAGCTCATCAATCTGACGAGTTTATCAACGGTGTTTAGCGAGTTTGATGTAATTAGTATGAATAAACGAGTTGTAACATGAACTTTCATGCGATTTGTGGTTGTCTGGGCAGGTACGCGAACTACCAATGGGTGCTCATCATTTACCAGTTATAGGATTAATGGTCCTATAGGAATTTTTTTTTTTTGAGTGTTCACTAGACTGACGCAAATTTTGAAGTTTTTGCTCCCCTATGCTTAAACACTGCCAATTAGGATGAAAATCCTCCCAAAATTGGAAGTGATTCGGAAGAAATTTGGTTGTGCACACGCTATTTGAAGTTTATATGGAAATTACTATGGACAAGGCAAACCTTTTGCGTTCAGTCCTCTACCTGCTCATCATAATAATTTATGGAAAAGTGAACACACCCATCTCAAGTGAAAACTTGCCAGCTACAACTTTGCAGAAGACCACATTTTGATGGGACGTAAGGATAATTTGTTATTATTGATAACAAAGTCTGTATCATGCTGAGATGATCGTTCAATTACTTTCAGAGCAACACTGCTCTTTTGCTGTATATACTGTATGTTCTATAGAACATAGGGAGTCGATGCCGGTTATGGACCCTTTGCGTATTATGGACCCCCTACAGAAAAAAATAAAATTAACACTCAAAGCAACTTTATTCCTATGAAAATCCACCGGGGAAACTTCGATTACATTGTTAGTCAGCAGTTTCAGGCAAAATATTTGGTTTGAGACGCATAAATACAGATATTTGAACAGTTTCGTAAATGAAACCACACAAGAGTGTCCATAATACGCATTTCCATAATAGGCTCGTCGGCAGCGAGCCGGAACTACACAGAATGAGGCAACCAATGCAGAACTGGCTGACTGAGTGAAAATTCTGTGAAGGTCGCACTCATTCTGTGAGTAGCCGACGTGTTGGCCTTCGGCTGTGCGGGGATCGATGGAAACGGAACTGTCAATCATCTCCCGCGCGGCAGCAAACAGTTGGCCGTTGGTAAGATGGGGAGTTTTCCGGGATTTTTTCTAGTGAAAAGCTGAAAGTTTTTTCCCCATTTGCTTCCGCTTCGGCTATTCAAATGAAAAAATCTCTGAAAAACTTTTAAATTGTTATGTTTTTTAATGTTTTCAGAAGCAAAACAAAAATGGAAGCGAATTCCGCATTCCAAGCGTTCCTCCTCTGTGCGCATTTCACTCATTCGGTTTGTTTACCACCGTTTGCACAAAACTGTGTACAGCCAAACCCTTTGCACAGAATCTGTGCTGCACGAAGAGAGGCCGATTTTGTGCGCTCGGCACTCATTTTTGAGTTTAGCAAGTTTAGCGTGTTCGAAAGATCCGGTTCACAAAAATGAGTGATTTGGATCGGATCCGTTCATTGAAATGAGCCGTTTTGCCCATGTCTAGTTAAGTCTTTTTAAGTTTTTAGCTTGATGTTTTCCCAACCAGTGGTCCGCGGATTCCCAGGGGGTCGTGACTAATCAAGTAACCCAACTAATCAGTGAGCATGATAATGCGGCATTATAACAGAGATTTTCCGCGTACGCTACCAAACGGCTGTTGCACGAGGTAAATGAAAGAACGAATGAAATACCCATTGAAGCACGTATCGTGTAAGAATGTGTATCCAAAATCACATATTCGTACGTCCAAAATCAGAATCGCACAAAATGCCAGATAAAGCTTTATCAATGTCAACACAAGTTGTATATAAATCCCCAATACGATTCATTTACGACAATCTGTGTTGACAGCAAAACATGTCGTAAATGGACCAGTGCACGAGTTCATTCCGCCAAAACGTCAAATAGTGAACTCGTGCATTGGTCCATATAGTGCAGCATAGAATCGCGTTAATTTGTATAAACTGACAGATCATATATCAATCCAGAAAGCATCATACGAAATCGTAATAACTTAGCAAAAATTGCCACAAAAACATTGTATCTGCTGACGATGGGCATCAAAGAACAACAAAGCAAGTGTCGCTGTACATGAAATATGCATTAATATTGGCAAATAATCACACGCTTCGTATGCAATCCATGGCGGTACGGTGGTGAGGTGTCCGGTTGCTAATCCGGAGGTCTCACGTCAGAGGCTTGCTTGAAACACTTTTTATTACTTTCATCAACATTTTGGGGCATCATATATCTGATCGCAGAAAGTCTGAAAAAGTCGTGCCAAGTACGCATATAGCCTCCACTTTGGTAGGTATATAGCAAAGATGATATAGAATGATGTATAACAAAAGTTATACCAACCAAAATGTTGACTGAGTAGCCAAATGCACATCTTTTATTTAACAGCTCTTGCTAACTGCGAAGCTCTGCGAACACATCATCCTTGCTTTTGAGATGAACTGAGGTTTATTGCTCCGTCAACGCAAGAGCACGATTTCGCTATCCTCTTTGCCTTTTTGAGCAAAGAGCTGCAAAGAGACAACGAAGAGCAGTCTGAAAATGCTCTTCCTCGAACTGAGAAATGGGAAAAACAATCTCTTTCTCCTTGGAGCACTGAGGATGTCAAAACAAACTCTTCACAACTGTGTGAATGAAAATAAACAAACACAAACGTGTAAACTCTTTATCCCGCAGAGTACGAACGCCCAGTTTGTGTGTAGGTAAAATCGCTTCTCTTTTGTGAGTAGTGTTTGATCTTTCGACCTTGACGCTTGCTCCTGGGCAGTGCGTCAAGAAAGCCCGAGAAGTCGTCAGTTGTGTTCCCTCTCGGGTCGCGCGCCTATTTTCTCTGAGTGCTTTTATATTGCCGAGCAAACAAGTGATGCTGAAAGTGGATTGTTGCTGCTCAGTCAAGGATGACGGATCAATTGGTGAGCTCGTTTCATGCTGCTATTTCTAATTTATAAAATATGTATGACTGCACATTTAATCGTAAATATGATATTTCAACAAACTCTGAATGGTTCGTCATTGTGAGTGTCGACATAAACTCTGATTCATGAATTATTTATGTTGAACTTTTTTTTTTTCAAAACACCCCATTTTTTACCATGACTTTTGTAATTAAAAAAACTTTGAATGGTTCGACACTACTAGTGTAGACTTGCGGAAGGTTCACTTTATTCAACAAACTTTGGATAGTTCGTCACTGTAAGAATAAGAGTGTTAGGAATGTTACATTTAGGTATTTGTTCAACAAACTTTGAATGGTTCGTCATCTCAAGTGTCGGCATAATTTTCCTCTACATAGAAATTGTTCAAACAAATGAAAATATTATATTTACATATAAGAATGCTTATATCTCACAAATGAATTTTTCTCATGGTCTAATCGCTTATCAAAGTGAATGCTGTGACCCAACGATCCTCCCCATTATTTATTATTATTTATTATATTCTTACAAACATCCCTCCCAGTAACCTTTGTGGAGATGCAGAGGCAAACACGGTCTCCAAATAGCAAAGGTTACACGCTAACATTCCTTCCCCCAATCCCACCAAGGACGTGACCGGCGCAGTTATTGACCCTGTATAAATAGAGGCACTGTATTATGCACACTGAAGAAGATTATGGCCAATCCCAGCCGAACTTCTAGTTGATTCTTTGTGCATTTTCACTGACTTCGGTCAATCACGGAATAGCAACCATTGATATGTGTAGTCAGTCTAAGCCACGGTAAAAAGAAGCAAGGTATTGTACTCCGAAAAATGACATTTGGCAGTGACGTCATTCCTATCGCAAACTCGAACGAATGCAAAAGAATGCAAGGCCTGCTCTCCTTTACTATCCTCAAGGCCCCATGCTTGACAATAGAAATGACGACACATGTTTTGATGGAAAATCGTTGTTTACACGTGGGAGTAGCCTACATTATTGTGTCTACCGTGGTCTAAGCTAAGCTAAGCTTAGCTAAAATCGTTTCTCTTTTGTAGTTGATCGTTGAAAGGGGGATAAAGATGGTAAATCAAGAGCAAGGAAGCAGCCTGGGTATCACTTATCAAAAAGCGATAAATTATTATTATTATTGATGACACCAAGATACTATCAAGCTTTGATAATACTTTATTCTTGGATGCTGGATAAAATGTTTGGTAACCTTAAATAAATATAAATGTGTAGCCTTCTTATGATTCCAGACGCTCCCTCACTTTTGCATCATTTTATGGACACTTTGGTTCGGATTTTAGATGAAAAATTGACAGCATTCCTAGATAAATCATATAAGTGAAAGAGTTCTCATACAAAGAAGATTGTCCGGATTTTGAAGCTGTTCGGAAAATGAAATGGTACACACTATAAAAAGTTTGATTGCATATGACTCGTGTCATGAATAGTACGCAACATTACATCGAAGCTGTTGTAATAGCAAATGAGAACCGAATTTAGTATTATAGCATTTATTTCTACTAAGATTTGTATCCTTTGACAGATACGCGTACTAAAACCCTACCTTTCCAAGATCCCAAGTAAAATTCCAATGCATGTTCTAATCGATCAGTGACATAAATTATCATAATGATAAGCTCCGAAGAATCTTTTAAGCATTTTCTTTGGTGTTTTTCGCATGAAAAACTAAATTTAATAAGCTTGTCATATATAATAGTTTTGATAATATCAAATAATTCTAAACACATTTCCCTCCGTGTCTCGGCGGAACGTCGTTTGACGAATTATTCGAAAAAGCAGGTCGACTCACCTTTCTCTCGGCTTGGACAGCTGCTGATGGCAAACGCTTAACCACGCCATCATCAGCGAGCGAACCAACCAACGCGAGGAGAAAAGCCATTGACGGCATTCGGTTACAAATAAACTGACAAATTTTCGACTTCTTTTCGGTTCACCTTCGATCCCCTTTGACTTCGTCGAGTCGCAAAAAGCGAAATCTAATGACGAAAATGAGCTCGCATTCCGTTGTTTTTTTTTCTTTTTAATTTTCAACGACGACTTAGTCATGAGACGTGGTTTCAGTCGTCACCGATGAAAAACCAGGAAGTAAAATTTTAGCCCTTCTGAAAAGTGAATAGTTTTAGTTGACACGTCAGCGGTACGTCACATTTTAACTAATAATAACTGAACGAAACATGAAAATCTCTTGGGATAAGTCGCCATATGTTGAACGCTGTGTAAACTCGCTAATTGTTGAACACCTTTCGAGAAAAGTATGGACTGTGCAGTGTTTGGTATGGCTCTTACAAATGATTTAATATGATTAACGAGATGATTGTTGAAATTTCGATATAAGTTGCAGCTTTTGACAGAAACCAGTTCTATGTGCTTAAAAAACTACGTCAAATTCTGCTGGGATTCAGGTATTCAAACTTCAGGGATTCAGGTATATAGGTTGAATTCAGATATTCAAACCAGCACATACTCAATAAATTCATTCTTCTTCTTGGCATTAACGTCCCCACTGGGACAGAGCCTGCTTCTCAGCTTAGTGTTCTAGCAGTTCCACAGTTATTAACTGAGAGCTTTTTTTTGCCAAAGCTGTCGTTTTCGCATTCGTATATCGTGTGGCAGGTATGATGATACTTTATGCCCAGGGAAATCAAGGTTATTTCCATTACGAAAAGATCCTGGACCGACCGGGAAACGAACCCAGACACGTTCAGCATGGCTTTGCTTTGTAGCCGTGGACTCTAACCACTCGGCTTAGGAAGGCCCATGTGCCCGAGAAATTTCGTTAAGACCTATTCCAACGATTCTTGAAATAGTAGTTAAAAGCTATCGTGATAAAAACTACTATATGAAATCTTTTTTTTTTTTTTTTTGCTATAATCTTTCACTTTATTTTTAATTTTCACCAGAATTCCTTCAATTCCAGTAATTTTTCAATAATCTGAAATTTGATTAAGAGCAATATAGAAACGTTTCCAGAGAAGAAATTCAACAATTTAGTTCCAAGTATTTTCCTAAAAATTTCAAAGGGTTTCGTTCCAAGGATTTCTCCAAGACCAATTCAATGATTTATTTATTTATTTCATGTCGTCAATGAGAAGTAGACAATTGTGTTACAATTTTAAACTTAATATTATATAGTTTCCTCAGATTAATACTAAAAAAATCACTGGTAACGATTCTTCCAAATTTCGTAATCATTACGGCAAGCAAATTTTTACCAAGAGCTTCGCTAAGAGTTCTCAAGAATCCCTTATAGAATTTCTCTTGAAGTCTGGATACTTTTAAATCAGTAGTTCTTCTAGTGTTTTAAAGTATTTCTAACAAAGGAGAAAAATTATTTAAGACAAATTTGAGAAATCTTTTGGGGTATCTATATTAAATTGCTCAACAGATTCTTTAAGGGGGCAGGATCCGTCATTGATTTTCAAAAGCAGTTTTTTCGTTCAAAATCAAGAAAATTTACAGGAAAATGCGTTCATTGTATTATATTCTCCAACCGAAACACAGTGAACACATTTTCATCGAATAATTTTCTGTTTTGAACGGGAAAACTTCTTTTGAAGTTCCGATGATGACGATGATTACGATGACGGAGCGTTGAACGTTAAAGTATGGTGATCCATAAAGTTTGCTTCAATGTCAAAAAATCGACTAATGGGGAGTTGACTGTTTGCATATTGTTGTTCAGGCATTTCAAATGCCATCCACAAATATCACAATGAAACCCATATTTCAAAACTCGTCGACACTTAATATCATTGCTAGCCATAAAATTCACCCATTAACAAGTGCATAAAACTGCTCTTGAAGAGGTAATAAAATTGACTAGAGAATATTAATCTTCTATGGTGATATATATATGTAATTTGAAGAATCGGATCTTTAAGAATAGTTGCAATCTATCAAAATGACTCTAACGCTAAATCACATTTTGGAAAATCAAACAAACTAGTCTCAGCTAAGCAGAGTTTTTTTTTAAATAGCTGATTCATCCTATTCATAGTTATCAAATGTATTAGATAATAAATCACACAGAAAATAGCACGAATGCGTTCCAAATGAGAAAATTCCATCACGGACCACTATAGACAACAACGCAACGGCTCACATCACACAGCAGTAAGATGACCAAACCAGTCTCTCGTCGCAACCAGTAGCCATACCAGCTCCAATCGTGTAGCCTTGTTGTTCTTCTTGGCATTACATCTCCACTGGAACAGAGCCTGTTTCCCAGCTTTAAGTTATTAACTGACAGCTTTCTTTGGCAAAGTTGCCATTTTCGCATTCGTATATCGTGTGACAGGTACGAAGATACTTTATACCCAGGAAAGTCAAGAAAATTTCCATTACTAAAAAATCCTGGCCGCATCGGAAATCGAACCGAGGTACCTTCAGCATGGCTTTGCTTTGTATCCGCGGACTTTACCGCCAGACTAAGGAGGGTCCCAATGGTGTAGACACGGTATCCAAATAGACGGACCACATTCCAAAGTGCTATAGACTAAGCACGAATAAATAAACACAGAAATTCGTTCATCACTTTATAATTCATTTTGTTGAGATGGAGCAGTAGGGATTGACTCAAACACTCCCCCACCCGTGTACTTCTCCCCGAACTGGTATCATTCGATTCACTGAACAGGTCCTTTTCCTCTCGAGCTTTGCGCGCCAAATTTTCGCTCACGGTCGAGCGCGCCAACAGGCAATGAATCTGTAAATTTATTGTTATTTTTTCTGCAATAATGTATCACAAGTTGTTCGCCAGTCATGGTACATTGGAGTCCAATTTGGAGAAAGAATAGGCCGGGATGATGGAAAAATTGGCGGCGAATGGAATTTCGGGCAAAGTGGGTGGCAGATTTGAAGACCAGACACGCGAACCATTCAAGCGCAGGCATCGAGCTGGACACCGGAAAAATTTTCGACTATTGCGTCCATATTTGTATTGATGAATTCTATTTGAATTTTTCTCTGTGTACACATGCAAAAACATCAAGGAAAAATGGGTACGTTTCGGGGAAACAGACACCAGATATTTAAATGTGACATAAATGAACATGGAAACCATTCGATTCATATGCGAGCAGTGGAATCACGATGCTGTGTCTCTTTTATCTAGTCATGTCGAAGAGAGTGTTGTAAAAGTATCTATTGTATAAAATGTAGCAAAGCATACCTTATTACTGTTGTAGTTTTATGACAATCATGTTGTGAATGCTATTCATAAACTTCGAGGTGAAATGAGGAATTTCCTCTACCAAGATTGTAATTGACTTGACTACGAAACGGTAAACTAATGGAGGTACATGGTTACTGGTACCGTAAAACGGGGTAACTTTGATAGTGCTAGACCCACTTCATGTCAAAGCTATTTTCGTTGAAATCAAGTGCATTTGAGCATTTATATGCAAATATAAAAAATTTACAAGATTTTAGCATTTTTGCAACGCTTACAAAAAATCTGTTTTACGATCACTATTTGATAAATTCATAATTAGTTCGTCGCTTAATCATGACAGCCTAGTTATAGTAGAACATGAATTCAGTCTCAAATCTCTTAGCGAAAATTATTTTTACAAACTGGGACCATTTTTGTATTTGGTATCCATATAGCGTTAGAAATTCCCATATAGTGTTAAACGCCTAGAGGTATGCAACGCCCTATAAATGTTCCGTACCGTAAATTCGGGTGAAATTGATCAGTAGGGTGAAATTGATCACTGTGTCACTCGATTTTATTTCTTCCTAATGGAGCACAAATATCAATGTAACCTGCAGTGAATGAACGTTGTTTGTCGTAAGTATGTCCAAATTGTGTGTTGTGAAGTTTTTTGCATTCAAAAATGTTTAATTATATGAAAATAATGTAAAATTTCAAAATCTTGTGCAGTGCAGAGTTGACAAACATCAATAAACTTCTAGTTCTAGACAAGGATTTGGACATGGTATAATCCTGAAAGTTTGTGAGGATACTAAAGATATATCCCCAAACTAGATTTCATAACCAAAACTCGTACCAATTCGTTGATTTGGTTGAAATAATTGAATTTCTGTAATATATCAAGAAATTCCTTTGGAAAGTGCATACATTTAGGCGTTTTCTGCGTTATTCTTGGAATTTAAACATTCATTATTTCTATAAATATTGTATTGTTAAGAATTTGGCAAGCATATTCGGATTCAGGGAGCTCAAATTTATTATGTAAAGTTGTTTTGAAAACTAACAATAATGGCATTGATAAGTGATCAATTTCACCCCGAAATGAGATCTCCCGATTTTTTATTTTAGACATATTTTTTAGCACTTAAATTACATTTGTTAGAAAATCTCGGTACTTGAGTCAATGAGGCTCACCTTCATACTTATTTTCCTGCATTCAGTTGTTTGGCATTGTCAACATTATAGAAATCAGACAAGAAAAACCTTGAAAAGTGATCAATTTCACCCGAAATTACGGTACATCATTCTAAATATTTTGTTCGATTTATACTCCATTATCAAAGTTACCCCAAAACAGAAAACCGACTTTGGATTATATGAAAAATAATATATCCATTCAGTATAAATCTTTTGGCAATCTATCAAGTGCAATCGATAGCTAGGATGTTAGTACTTGTTTTAAAAATATAATTTTGTTATTT
>NW_018734483.1:37387-77531 GCF_002204515.2 Aedes aegypti
AAAAGATCGAAAAGGTCTTCTACGTACAACAGTGGAAGCGATATACGTGCATATATTATGTGGTGAAAAATGGGCGAGTGTATAAACTTTCTTCCGAACTAATCTGTGACCTTATGCGACCTAACATATAATAACATAATAACAAATGAACTCTGAAAAAAAAGCGTTTTACGCGAGGAAAATCATCAAACTGAAGATTTTATCTACCGTGTTTTGCGGGTTTGATGTAATTTGTGTGAATAAACGAGTTTTTACGCGAACTTTCATGCAACTTATGGTTGTCTGGGATGTATCATTTGAATGATTTATATGGGACAAGAAAAACTAAGTATAGGTAGAAAAATATCCATCGTGGGGAAAAAAGTTATTCCACGTAGTTAGGGATGGAATTTCGATGTATTTGATTTTTTCGTTACATTTTTAACTGATAAGCACTGAGATCACTTATTTTGTCTGCACCTATCGTATGATGATTTGTTATAAATATTGAAGAAGAAAATTGAGAGTTTGATTCAGAAATAAAAACTTTACATTGCGATGTTAGACTGCAGTAAATTGATATATGGTAAAAAAATAAAAGAGATTTCCCTTATAAGAATACACTGTAGGAACTCATCCATACAACATGTATAATGTCCGACAAAATTATTGGAAAAAATACGTAGTAAATACCACAAAAACCTGCTAAGCTTTTCTGTGGGATAAGGAATTTCTTAAGGAATTACTTCAAAAGGTTTCATAAGGAATTCATTCAAAGTCCTTCAGTAAAACTGTTGAAACTTTTCTTGAAAAAAATATTTGAAAAGTCGAAAATGAATGAAAAAAAATGAAAAACACCCGAGATAATTTTTTTTGCGGAAAAACCCTAGGACAACACTGCCCATAACTGCATATTTGTAACATTCGACAAGAGTAGGCATTGAGTAAATTGAATACCAAGTGTGCATTTCATGGCAGTATGGGGGGAAACTAAAATTTCAAAATATCACCAGGAACTCAAAAGTGCTTATTTGCGGCTGATATTTTGTACAACTGATATCGCATACTTGGTGAATAGTCAGAAAATAATTCTGATAGAAATTTCATTGCTATTACATTACTAGGCTCATGTATAATCTCAATGTGACTGTTATGCGGTTATAATTACCAATGTGACAAAACAACTTGGTAGTTTTTTCTAATTTTCTAGAACAATCTCACAGATTTCATTAAGTTGATCGAAAGTATTTATCATAAGTATTAACTCCAATTTGTCAATAATGTCGAATGTGACTGTTATGCAGTTATGGGCAGAACACCTCAGGGAAAATAATATAATATTTTTTTAGGAAGGGCATTTTTTAAAGAAATGTTATACTTCAATATTGTTTTCGATAAATTTTGGATTTATAGAGAAATTTTAGCATTCAGAGAATTTTCTGTGAAAAAAATGCAAATAGATCTGTGGAGAACTTCTCTGAGAAAACGCTTAGAACATTTTGCTAATTGACATCTGTTTAGCTGCCTGAAAATCTTGTCGAATACTAGGAGGAGTCCATCGAATAACACCTGAGATTTTGCTGAAAAATTTGTAAGAGTACTCTGAAGAATATTTTAAGGAAGAACCTCATAGACAAAGTTAGGAACACTGTTATTGAATTCTCTGAAGAATTTAGAATTTCTCTGTTACTGAATTCCCTGAAGAACTAGAGAACCTTCCTGGAGAAATGTTCATTTGAGAATGGTCTGGAAAGGTCAAAAAGCCTAAAGAAACTAAAAAAAAATGTAAAATAAGCACAACTAATCTTGGGAATGGTTTTTCGTGGGAGTTCCAGGAGGAACTGAAAACTGGTAAATAAAGTATTGTAAAAAGCACTGAATATGTACGGAAATAATTCATGATGAAATCCCCGTGGGAATTCTCGGATGAATCTTTCAAAAGCACATGGTTGAATATTTGAAAAGTTCGTTAAAGAATCACAAGGAATTGTTGTGTGCTTTTCAGACTCGCTTTTCTTCAGCTCTCGCTGCCCTGTACCACTCCCTGTTCTGTCACTCTCTGGCACTCTTCATCGAACCAGTTAGTTTGCCTTCCTCATTGACCTGTGTCATTCACGTTCTGCGCCGTCACAGTTTCATGGATAAGGTCCTAAATACTGTTGAATTATCCAGTTACGTTAATTCTTCTTTACAGCTCATCTTGCTGTTTGTAGTATTGTGCAGCTATCTGATTAGCAGACAAGCGTTAGATATTGAAGCGATTTGGTCTGATGGCACTGTCCCAGTGGGGACGTTACGCCAGAAAAGAAGAAGAAGGTACTACAGATTGCCATCCTTTCAGCAGCAACGAAGTCTCAGACCTATATCGTTGGTCTACTAATTTGCAACGTGGATAACTATCTGGACATTTTGTATTATGTACTCTTCGTAGGCCTATCGAGGCTTTCTCGTCCTTCGTCTCATAGGGTTTATCGTTCGTTGGCGCATTTACTCTGAACAGTTGAAGAACTTGTACTTCATTCTCAACGTACAGATCCGTTTCCATCAAACAACTCGTTTCATATGCTTTCCAATCATTATGAGGCCAACTCCTCGTTCTGGTCTGTCGCCGCCGCTGTAGAAGGTACTTGAATGAAGTGTTGGCGATGGGATCCACCGCTTCGATTTTGGGCTAGCGTATTTCCTGGACAGCAGCTGCATTCACACCATCATTTCACATTCCACAGTTCACGATACAGAAGCGCAACACGTGTGGGTTTATTTAAAAAACTATAGTTGCAGGATTCGACTTGGAAATTTGGATAGTTTTGGATGACTCTATTGAATACACACTTCATGTAATTCGTTTACCTGAGCTTATATGAGTTTGTACAAAATGAGTACTTCTTCAAAGAACCTGTAATTATACACGAATATATGGGATCTATATTACAAGGAGTACTGTAACTCAGAGTTGTTCACCTGCTGGTAGCATTAACTAGAATGTCCAGTTCAAATTTCGAGGTTTTACTGTTTTCTAAAAGCCTTCACTAAATAGCGGCGATGTCCACGCAATGTCGTATTAAAACCCATAGTGCACGGGATAAACGACGCAATGACAAACATGCCTGACAAGAGCGTCGTACCATAACTATACGCTTGAGCGCAACGAACATGGCACAATACGGACACTTCAAGACCAGATACATTTGTATATTGTGGCCGTCACCGTTTTCCCTGTTCCTTTAATTCCATCATCCCGCTCCCTCGCCAGCCACATCATGCGATACAGCTAGAGAGGTATGCTGGTAGGTAAGTGCATGATTGCCACTGTACGCATAGTTGTCTCAACGGTGATTCTGGTGTCGAATCGTCAATCATGATTAATAGTTGTTTTTTCCATGAATAATGTTAATGAGCGAATATGCGAAATGTTTTAGTAGTCAGACTTGCATAATCACTTGTCTGTATCTTCGTTTAACGAGGATTTTAAAAACTTTGCTTGAAATTTAGTTTTAGAGTTAAGAGTTAACACGATTAAAAATTTAATTTTTAACCTGATTCACTTTTCGTTACATGTTTTCGTACTGTAGGATAGAGGATCACTCTATACTTCTTGATGTACAAGCAGTATTACAGATTTTTTCAATTTAGCGAAATTTGTAGCAAAAGAAAGGATTGACACAAATAAATCGATCATGTCATACAAGCTCTTATGCAGAAAAAGTGTCTTATTTTCTATCTTAGAAAAACTACTCACCAAGAATCCGGGAATTTTTTATATCGAAACTCGGTACTTATTTTACCGAGATGTCGGCAAACCACTTTTTTTAACGTTATCTCATGGAACGTTATCGACATTCGGTAAACATTTATCGAAATCTTAGTACAAGGTTTACCGAGATCTCGATAAATGTGTTACCGAGATTATGGAATAATTACCGAGATCTCAGCTGTTGCATTCTCGGTAATCCGTTTACCGAGATCGATTCCCGAATTGAAATGAGTATTAACAGAATTCCAAACCCTCACATAATTTGGTCTTAGATTAACAGTTGAAGTACTCATACTACCTTTCCATATATAAAATCGAGATTTTTTATACCAAAGCTAGTTGATTTGAAGATTATTTGTTTGTCATTTCTAATCTACAGCGTACTAGGTACGCCATGAACCTTAAATAAAGATAGATACATGGGACAATTAAGCGAAGACCAACTGGAGAGGTGTCATCTCATCTCATAATCCTAAAAAGTGTTGAGCCAAAACAGTTTTCAGTTCAGCATATGCTTCGAGCCGGGTAACAACAACACAATTAGACGTAGGGTTTCTTGTTGCTTTCTGTTTACTGAAATCGTTTTATTACGAAGCACCGTTTAACGACAGGTATTGACAGTTTGAAAGTTATTAAATAGAATTTAATTACGCAACGATGCAGTGTTGAAACATGCTTAATAGAGATCGCGAGTGCAACAAGTTCAGTGCTCAATCGAAGTGAGTTTGCTGCAGCATAAAATCAGCAGACACTCGACCACTCAAGTGATCGCCGCACCTCGTGAGTGTTCTTCGGTTCTCTTCGCCGCCAGTTGTTGCTGTTTGTTTGTTTATCTTCGTAGTTTCATTAATAAAAAGGCCTCTCAGTGCCGGTCACGATCGTTTGAGCTAAGCGAACCATTCGAAGCGAGGAGAGCCCGAGAGAAAATTAAGAACGCGATCGTGCGCAGCTTAGCAGCAGAGCCCGAGCATGTGCAGGCGCTTAGGTGCAAAAAGAAAAGTGAAAAGTTTCTTTTCTTTTCACACCGGCTAATTTTAGGGGTCTTTTATTGCTGGAAAAGCCCCGCTCCGGACAAGCCGGGGGAGAGAATACGCGCCACACACAAGAGAAAGAGCGAATGCCGCGCACGATCGATCGGCAGAAAACGGAGGATGAAAAGAAACTAAAAAAGGAGGTGGTGACGAGTCCGCAAAGCATACACACATCGGGTAGGCCGTCGGACAGCGGCGAAGAAGCGGAAGAAGTGAAGAGAACAAAAACAAAAGAGTAAGCGCGGCAAGCAAAAAAGCGTGCCGATGCGGGGCTTAAAAGAAAGAGTGAGAAAGAGAGATCGATAGCGAAAAATGTCGAAGCGGTTGGCAGTGATGCAAAGGCAGGAGCGAGAAGGCCATGTCACACCGTGCCAGAGCGAGACGGAAGTGTCTTTCCCATGCCAACAGCTGCTTCTGCTGAGAGTGGAGAGTGGAGTGGTGAAACGACCCAACAAAGTGACGAAGACGACGACGGCTGCGACTTCGTAGGTGCTAAGGGCATAAGCGCGCGCCGAGAGAGCAGTAGATGCAAGCCAGACATAAGAAAGGTGCTGCTGCTGCCCGAAGGATATCGTCGGTCTAGTAGCGCAGAGCGTCAGCATAACAGTTTTCGTGCGCGATCGTGATTGATGTTCGTTCGACTCGGCGGCCCCCATTGATTTGCCGTGTTTTGTGGAAAGTGTGACTTTAGGAGCCGTCGCTTTTTTGGTTTTGGTTGGCGTGGGGGTTTACTGTTTATGTGAGATCGACCCAAAACTTGGGAAGGATTTAGAGGATTTTCCACCCTGGATCCTGGAGGGTAGATTCAGTTTGAGAATTCCGGCGAGGTGCCGAACGTTTGCGCGGTTGGTGATCGATTTTGAGAGGACTGCGTGTAACGGAGGTGTCCTTGAAGGATAGTGATGATCGAGCTAGTGAACGGAGGAAAATGATCGATCCAGTGATAGCCGCGTCTGACAGTGTTAGGAAATAGGGTGAGGATTCTTGCCGAAAACGAGAGTTGGTGATCGAAAAAGTTGACAGAGGTGATTAGAGCTTGTTAGGTTTGAAGTGATAACGAAGTAACCGGAAGATATAAGTAACGCTGAAACGGAAGTGGAAGGACGATGGAACTGGTGTCGATAGTGTTGGTTTGCCTGATGGCGGTCAGTGCGAACGGTGAGGTGGAGAGCAAAAGCAAACCCGGACGAGGACGGGGGTCCATGTGGTGGTAAGTAGAGTTAACTTAATTTTAGTAGCAATTTCAATAAAATTCATTACCATAGTTGAGGCAGATGTCCTATATCGGCCGATACGTTTGACAGTAGTGCAACAATTGATTTGAGTTTGGGTGTTCAGACTGAAAACTCTGAATCACAGTTATCGTTCAAAATTGTTGCTTCGTGTGTAGAAAAGATGGAATGATGAAGTTTGTACGGTCAGTTGGAAGGATGTGAAACCGTTACTACGTTAGAAGCATTGATTCAAAACTGTGGAGCAGCGGGAGAAGTGTTATGATCCATGATATGGGTCCGTTTGATTCATAATAAAGGTCCTTCTTTCTAACAAATCCGCATCTGTGTGATGGACAACTTGTGAATACAACTCCGTCGGAAAACAAGCGCCAAATATTTTTGTGAAGTGGTTGAAGGTTCACATTGAACATCTTTGCAAATTATGCTGCTGCCACTTAATTCATTGTGCAATATTGTTCGAAATAGTATAAAGATTAAGTTATTTACTATTTTTTTTTATTTTGATTGTCATTATTATTATCATTGTTTGAAACATCATTCACTTTTCATAACTAGATGTCCTATAATCTTCATGCATGGGCGTAGCCAAGATTTCCATCAGAGGGGAGCAAGCGACCTCATAAGGTCATTCATGAATTTCACGCAAAACGATTATTAAATACGGCATCCGCACTCTGTTTTGCATGAATCGTTAGTATATGTACTTCTTCAGGCATCTTGCAAGTATGCCTCTATTGAAACCGACAGAAAATCGCCCTGTAAAATGTAGTACAAATGCTGTAGAGATATTTGTAGGATTTGTTTTAAATTTCTTCTCCGAGAAACTCCTTAATGTACGCTAATATTTGATGTTTTAATCGCACAGTGGATGATTTGTTGAGATTGGTACTAACATTCATTGCAGAAATTCTTACGTAAACTATTCCACTTTTTCTCCCTGGTTTCTACTATGTTTGGTTATAAGAGTTAAACAAGTGTTACATTAACTTTCTAGACGGATGCCTTCGAATGTTTCCTACTGAATTCCTTCAGGAATTATACCAGAAATTCTTCTAACGTTTGGTTCAGGGATACAATCAGGAGTCAATTTCACATATTTTCTAGGAATTTTGAAAAATTTTGTACTGACTTTTTCTTGGGATATTTCTTTATACATCACTCCTGATAATTTCTCCCGGATATTTTACTCCTCATAAAATTTCTGGAAAAAATCCTAAATTCCATTCAGATATTTCCAGATAAATTTTCTAAATAATACTCCGAAAATTCAACCCGTTGTTTTTTGAAGAATTCCTTCTTGATTTTCTTTGGGAAACCCAACAGATTTCTTTAAGGAAATTTCCTTCAGGAAATGTTTTTGAAAATTAAGAGTTTTTTCAAATATTTCTTGAAAAGGCATAGGATAGATGTACCAATAGTGGAGGTACTAAGCACGATTGAACTTCATTTAATCACCTAAATTCAAGAAACGCAATTAACGTACATGTTAATGTTGTAACGGGAAGTAACGAACATTGACTTAATGAGAAAAATGATTTCATCGCAGTGATCCACGGCATGTCAGTGAAAAATAATACCTCCACTATTGATACACTGTTCCGTTAGTTGCGGTATATTTTTAATTTGTGTTCCTATAGTTGCGGTATCCGTGGTTTTCTTATGGGATCCTCCACTATAGGAACACTTTACCGCAACTATTGGTACAAGTAAAAAAGTTTAAGCTATTTAAGTGATGTTTCATCAGTTTTAAAGCAGTTTGAACGCTCTTTTCAACTATTCCGCATATCAACAAGCCAATACGTCGGTTGGCAGTGTCGGGTCTATGGATAGTGTAATAAAATCAGTGAAAACGGCACTACCGCAACTATAGGAACACCCACAACAATGGGAACACTTACCCTATTTAATATTTCTTTTGAATTATGCAGATGGTTTCTTAGGTGTTCTTAGACAAATGATAGTAAAATCTCAAGTAATTATTAGACGATATCATATAAATTATTCAGAAATAGTGGTCCCGGCAAAATTCATCTTGACATCAAGAAGGCTGTTAAAAAACGTTATAAAATATGACAGATTAGTATCTTCCGGTTTTTTTTTCGAGCTTTCCGGAAACTTTACCAAGCTTTTTTATCACACGAATACGTCGGATCCCTTTACAAACGGAACGGTAAATCCGATGACCAGTTTTCAAGCTAATTTGTGACATACAAACACCATTCCATTTTTATTTAATCCTAATACATCTTCACAAGCTTTCCTTTGAAAGTTTGAAAAATTTCATGATTCCTGAGAAACATGATTGAACTTTTTCTATGGAAAATCATAAGATTTATTCCAAATGATGAAAAAATACCTCATGGAATCTCTCAGAATTGTCTAGAGAAATTTCTGCATGAATCGCCATAGGATTGTTATCTGGAGTAACTCATAGAATTATGCAAATATACAGGGAAAACTCGTATACAAATTCCAATAAACGGAGATGTTCTGCTACTTTGTTGCAAGAAGCTCAAAAAATGGTTCTGAAGAAAGATAAGGTAGTACAGTTAACTCTCCCTTACTCGATATTTCGTATCTCGATATCGAGTTAGAGAACCATAGTCAAAGTTGGTTTTCATGGCTAACTCGATGGTCCCTTGGATCGCAGTTGCATTGGTTTTGGGTTCTGTAACTCGATATCTCCCTAACTCGATGGTCTCTTCAATATCGAGTAAGGGAGAGTTGACTGTATCTAAGAACTGTTTATGGCAAATTCCTTTGAAGAATCCCTGGTGCAATTTCTTTAGCAATCCCTGCCTAAGACAATGCTTGGATATGTAACTAACAAAAATCCTTGAAAACTGCCTACCATAATTCCTGTAGAAATCATTCAATATTAACAGTTCAGAATCATAAAGAGTTATGTATAGTCTAAATTCTTCAAAAAATCAGGAACAAAAATAAGAGAAATTTATGTAAGAATCTCTAGACGAGTTCTTCAAGGAGCTCTTAGAGATACGATAAACATTTTTTTTATTGGTCTAGAGTTGATTTCATTTAGGATTTCAACCGAAAATGGTATTGAAATAGATTTTTGAAGACATCCTTGAAGGATTTTTTAAATCTCAAGAGAGTTATCAGGAGCAATATTTTGAGAAATAATTAAATATGTAAGAAGAAAACCATGAACGAATTTTACTAGGAATAGAAAAAAACTCTTGTAATTCTTAAAAATATATTTTTCCTGAAGTGGAATCCAAAAAACTTGTTGAAGAATCCTCAAAGTTGCCAAGCCGAAACTTGATGGAATCTCTTTGATTTTTCTTGTAAGTTCTTTGCTAGAAATTGATTGGGTTAAAATTATTTCGACTTAGTTATTCTACAAAAGCTACCCAAGAACATGATTTTCCGTTAAAAATAAACAATTTTTTTTGGATTGTTCATATTTTTCTGCCAGAAATTACATATTTTCTATTTAACTTAAGTTTATGAAGCATTTTGTAACAATTATGAATTAAATGGACCAATTGACCAACGTTCATGACATTAGAAGGACTAGTTTCAGCTTCCGTGTCAACGTTTAACTGATAAAAATTTGAAAAAATATTGTATTTTTTTTTTTGAAAAAAAAAAAATATTTTCCGAAGTTTCTGTTTAATAAGTAAGTCAAAACGGTTCTTAATCTACATATGTTCTTCTAATTTTGAAATCAAAAAAAGTGTCCAAAAGATTCCGGCTTATTTTTGGAATGCTTTCAAAACCAAAAATTCTTTTGTTCTTCTGGATACAATTCACAAAAGAAGGAAAACCTGAAGTTTTGAGCCAAAAATATTAAAACTTAAAGATGGTGGAAAGTTTTCAAAACCAAAACTTCTTGTGTTCTTCTGAATATCTGAAAATCACAGAAAAAGAGAAACCCCAAAGTTTGAACCAAAAATATTAAGACTTAGAGGTGGTGGAAAGTTTTCAAAACCAAAGATTATTGTGTCCTGGATACAAATCACAGAAAAAGAGAAACCTCAAAGTTTGAGCCAAAAATATTAAGACTCAAAGGTGGTGGAGAGTTTTCAAAACCATTCATTCTTGTGCTCTTCTGGAAACAAATCAGAGTAAAAAATAAACCTCAAAGTTTGATCCAAAAATATCAAGACTTAAAGGTGGTGGAAAGATTTCAAAACCAAAAATTCTTGTGCTCATTTGGATACAAATCACAAAAAAGAGACACTTTAAGATTTGAGCCAAAAATATTGAGACTTAAAGGTGAAGGAAAGTTTTAAAACCCAAACATTTTTGTCTTCTTCTGGATACAATTCACAGAAAAAGATAAACCTCAAAGTTTAAGCCAAAATATTAAGACTCAAAGTTGATGGAATGTTTTCATAACCAAAAATTCTTGTGCTTCTCTGGATAAAAATCACAGATAAGAAAAACCTCAAAGTTTTAGCCAAAAATATTAAGACTTGAATGTGGTGGAGAGTTTTCAACAACAAAAATTTTTGTCCTCTTCTGGATACAATTCACAGAAAAAAAGGAACCTTAAAGCTTGAGTCAGAAATATTAAGACTTACAGGTAGTAAAAAGTTTTCAAAACCAAAAATTCTAGTGGTTTTCTGGATACAAATCACAAAAAAAGAGAAACCTCAAAGTTTGATTCAAAAATACTGAGACTTAAAGGTAGTGAAAAGTTTACAAAATCAAAAAATCCTGTCCTCTTCTTGATACAATTCACAGAAAATGAGAAACCTCAAAGTTTAAGCCAAAATATTAATACTCAAAGGTGATGGAAAGTTTTCAAAAATAAAAATTCTTGTCATCTTCTAGATACAAATAACAGAAAAAGAGAAACCTCAAAGTTTATGCCAAAAATGTTAGGACTAAAGGTGGTGGAAAGTTTTCAAAACCAAAAATTCGTGTGCTCTTCTGGATGCAAATCACAGAAAACAAGAAACCTCAAAGTTTGAGCCAAAAATATTAAGGTGGCGTACTTGAAGGTGAGAATTCAGTCAGTATTGGAACTATAAGGATCATTCTTTTCTAAGTTAAATTTATGGAAAGTTTGCAGAACATCAAATTTGTCTAAAAAGGAAACTAGTCTTAGTAAAGTCCAACATTTTTCCTCATTTTACTGTAAAAATCATATCTGCTTGGCCATAAAGAAAACTTCAGGGAAGCTTGGCTGATTCCAAATGTTTGTACAGTCTTTTGAAGCATTTTTTTTTGCATTTAAACTGTGCTTTAGGGTGCGGCTTATTTTTCAAAAAGTTCTCAAAACTAAAAATTCGTGTGCTCTACTGAATTCAAATCACGTTAAAAGAGAAACCTCAAAATCTGTGCCAAAAATATCAACATTAAGCGGTGGCGCAAGCGTCTTGAAGGTGAATTTTCAGGTTATAAAAAATGACCTTCAATGAAGTGCACATAACTTTGTTATTTTTCAACCGATTTGAAAACTTTTAGCATCAATATCTTTAAACTTCAATTTTGAAAACTTTGTGGAACATCAAACTTGTCTAAAATCAAAACAAGTTTAATAGTAATTTACTCCAAAGTTTTCCTCATTTTACTATAAATTTCAACTTTGTTTGACCATAACTTCATGATTACTTAATCGATTCCAAATATTTTTACATGATTTTGAAGCTGATTCAATTGTTTTCAAACCTTTCATACATCACATTTCACAAAAAATGTCTATCCGAAGTTATTCAGCAAAAACTGCACAAAAACATAATTTTTTTTAACGAAAAATGCCTTTTTTCACATTTTTGCCAGTTAAATATTATCTATAACGCTAAAACTGGTTTTTCTTATATGTTAAACATTTGAGAAGGACTTTGCAACAATTTAAAATAAAATTGAAACAAACATATGTTTGCATACGTTAACAATTATATGAACTATTCAACTCATAATGAAGGTAAAATGCTTTATAAACTTAAGTTTTATAGAAAAAATGCAATATCCGACAATAAAAACTTAAATAATCCAAAGAAATGTTATTTTTTCATTAAAAATCATGTTTTTTGGTAGTTTTTGTGAAACAACTCAGTCAAAACCATTTTTAAGAAAAATGTATTGTATGAACAGTTTTAAAAACAACTAAATTTGGTTAAGAAAATGTATAAAGATTCGGAATCGATTGAGTATTTATGAAGTTATGGTCAAACAAAAATGATTTTTTTAGAGAAATGAGGAAGGATTTGGAAAGCTTTTGTTGAAATATTTTCTATTTAACTTAAGTTTATGAAGCATTTTGCTACAATTTTAAATCAAATGATGCTTATTTTTTTAGTAAATGTAAAATTATGTAATAGTAAAACTTATTATTCAAAATTTCCAAGACCATTTGAAAGGTTTATAGAAAAACGATTTCCAGCTTCCATGTTCGTTTAAATGACAAAATATAAAAAAATATATTATTTGTATTTTTTATTGTGAAATTTTATATATATTTGGGATTTTTTGTTGAATATTCAAATCAAAACGGTTCATAAACTAGGGTGCAGAGCTACTTGGACACTTCCATGATTTACTTTGGCATCGGGGGTTTGTCTCGGCCAAACTTTCTGAAACTTTGCAATCGAAGTTGTATTTTTTTTTGTAAAATTAGGAACAATTTTTAGAAAATTTCTTTAAACTAAGACTAGTTTGGTTTTGAAAAGAAATTGATGTTGTACAAACGTACCATACATTATTTTTTAAAAGAATGATGTTAAGAGTTACAAAATTAGTTGAAAAATCACAAAATTAGGCAAACTTTACGGAAGGTTATATATTATGACATTTAAAGTCGCCTATGCAACCTCTAGATCCTAATATTTTTGGCTCAAACTTTGAGGTTTATCTTTTTCGGTGATCTTCAGAAGAGCACAAGATATTTTGGTTTTAAGAATTTTGCAGAACTAAGCCACACCCTGGTGTCCATCCAGGGACTAAAAATTCAGGAAAAAGTTTCAGGATTAACCAAATCCTCAGAAAATATTTCTAATACAGTCAAACCTCCATGCGTCGATGTCTGAAGTGATCATCGACTCATAGAAATATCGATTTATTTAACATAAATGGTATGGAAAGCTGTTTGAGCTGACCATCATAGTAACCAAATAGTTTTGTTTTTAGTATGACTCCATGAGTCAATATCGAGGTTTCACTGTATCTTTTAATTGCTGTCGATTCCCATGGCGAATGTGAAGTCAAATCAAAAAACTGATTCTGAAAGCAAAATGCTAAAAGGCTGATACGCCATTATATTTAAACCACATTCAAAAGCACAGAAAATGAATTTTAAAATTTTCTTTCTCTAAAAGATTAAGATAACTTGGCTTATCAGATTTGTTGGAACGAATCAAATTCGCACAAGTTGATCGACAGTCTTTTGTTAATGTCAAAAATTCGAACTGTTCAGTCATCATTCTGGCAGGATTTTTGTCCAGCTAGTACAATCATAGCATATTTGCAGTTTTTCAAGGGAATAGTTGTGAGGAAAGTGATGGCTGTTTGAAAATTTGTTGTGGTAAAAAAATAGAGCTGCATGTAGAGGGGTTAACCATTCTCAAGTAGAACATTTAGCTACTATCGGACAGTTTCCTGATAAGAACCTAAAAAAAATCTTCGTTGGAGGCTGTAATATTCTTTTGTTTTATTAATAATAGTTCTGAATTCTTCCAAAACAGTCCTCTAGAAACATTACCTCGATTAAAACGCTTAGGAAATCCCGAGTAACTTGGTTTTGAATCAAAATAATGAGACCAAAATTTAAACTTTGCTTCTTTTAAAACCGAATAGCAAGTTTTTCCGCAATTGAATTATAATCCTTTTAAATGCCAGATTATTGTTTTTTTTTTTTTTTTTTTCAAAATATGAAATTATTTCCATAAATGCTTAGAGCTTGAATTCAACTGAAAAATTTCATTTCCATTTTCTTTATTATTTTTTTTCATTTAGAATTTTTTTGAGACACTTTTTCAAATCATGTCATGTAATTTTCATTGCAGGATCACGATTTCATTGAAATTTCATCGACCATAATGAAATCTCATTTCAAAGCACATATTAATATCGCAAAGCCCCTTACTCTAACAATAAAATGTGTTGAAGTTTCGAGAGAATCGTCGGTACAAAATTTCTTGTGCAATTATGCTATTGTGTTACGTCTTTTGTACTTTGTAACCTTTCAGCTTTGTAATCGGAGTTGGGAAAAGTCATGAGATTCACACTACAGTCAAATTACAGTTAGCAAAAGCAGTAAAACTCACGCCTATAGCTGCTGTACGAAAAAGCCCCTTGCTTAAACAATAAAATTTGTTAAAGTTTCGAAAGAATTGTCTCTACAAAATTTCTTGTGTAAAGATGCATCCTTATCAGCTTTGTAGTCGAAGTTGAGAAATGTCATGAGAATCACGCTACAGTAGTCAGCCTAAGGCAAATCAGTGAAGGCAGTGACATCCATTTTTACAATATGCTCAAGGCGTGAAATTTTTTGAGTACTTTGATTAAAGCAGTTTGATTACCATAACCCCGACCAAATCAGCAAAAAATCCGCCTCGAATTCACACAGCATTGTTGTCTACGTTGGCGATCTCGAAAATCTCCGGACGTGCGCCAGCCAATATCCCAAAATGCATTCGCAGAAATTCTCACGAACCGTTCGTCCGTCCGTCCGACGAGAAACTTCCAATGACTGCATCTCGCATCGCTCCGGACCATATGCACCTTATTAGTATTTTCGGATCGTACGCGATCTTGCTCTGTTTAATGTCCCGTTTTTAAGACTCTTCCTGGACGGCCACAGGTAGAATATGTGACAACAGACAGATCAACGCAAACACTGTAGATACTGCTGCTGCTGACGAACTTCTGCTTACCGATCGTCACGTCCACGGCGGGAAAATGACTACGAGAGCAGAAAATGATGATTTACAATGCACAGCAATGTTGTTTATGATAATTATTATTACTGCCATTGGTCGTTTTTTGTTCGCGTTCCCCCACTCGGTACAATACCGGCTATTATCCGGGGACAACTGGTCCGACGCGTTCCGAACTCCCCCGACTCCGCCGGAGTTGACAATTCTCTGCCCTTCTTGGGACAGAAAGACAAACTAATTTATTTTGTAACAAGAAGTTATTATGTAAGGGCGATCTTTTTGTGTTCCCGTGGCCGGAATCGCCATCGCGAGCGAATCCTTGAACCCACCACTTCCACCACCACGAGCAGAGGATGATTGACATCCCTAGGGAATTCGCGTCGCGTCGAAGGAGCGATAAAAACCGAAAACATTTCCCATTCCAGGCCGGCACCATTGCCGTTGACGACGAGTGCGTGTGTGGTTGACGAGGTCTTCGGGAAGTTCGCCGAATTACGATGATGGGTTTTTGTGGTCCGAGCGAGAGGAGGTGTCCATTGGAAGTGGATTGGAAATTCGAATGGAATTTGGACAAGTGTTCGTATGAGAAATTCTCTCTATTTGAAGTTGATTGAGAAATATCCTCATCGATTGAAATTCTGCCGTTGGAATTGCTTTGTGAATTATTCCTTGAGCAATGTTTTGCATTGAAATCACCAATGACAGAAAATTTTGACTTATCGCGAGTCAATTTCCGCAAGTCAGTTTGGAGCAAATTAACTTGCTGTCCAGAGCATTGAAAAAGCGAATAGGCAGCTATAAAGTAGATTAACCAAGCTGTAATTCAACAGAAACACCCAAGGTTCAAAAAATTTGGTTTCCTAATACGAAAAAAGTTGATGTTATGTACGAAAATGAATGATAATTGCAACTCCACCATCCAGTCGATCATTACGATAAACAAAAAAGTTTGGATCCCTTTATAATACATAATCAAAAACCAATTCATACAAATAATTTCTTCCGATTCGGGACATCATACCGAGTATAAATCATCAATTCTCAAACGATGACAACCGAGCGCGCAGCAGTCCCCCGAAAAATCGCGACAAACCGAGAAAATGAAATTGTTAAATTCCTTCAAATTAAAATTTACACATGTTTTGCGCGCTGACTTCGCTGATCTCCGCCGTCGTATCTCTTCTTGAGCTTGAGTCTTCAGTTTGAGCCGTGATCGCAACATCTCACTAACGGCGGCCCCAGCAGCGAAACGTTCCGTTTTTCGTCATGCGACGAAAATTGAAATCGAAATGTGCGTGAAGATGAGATGGACCCGGGATTGGAGGGAAACGGTTTTACGTGACCAGCAGATTATGTGCGGTTCATGGAAGAATTTACGCAGTGTTTCGGTGGGTTTTTGCGTTGTAATTGTTGGATTTAAGATTGCATCATGAGCTCCAGAACAGTTAGACTCGTGATGGTCATATCGGTATATTTATAAATTATAAATTATGAACTTTGATTAACGTTTTTACTGCCACTTTCGAAGGCATGCAAATGCCCTGTCAATCTCAACATCTAGCTAATCATACTGCAACATCTCGTTAGTAAAGCCATAAATTTGCTCGTAATTAATAACAATCAAATAGAACGACAGCGACAACGATTAAGACACCCGTTCCATTACAACCCCACTGAAAAAAAAAAAAACTTGTAGCACAGTTTACTTACTGCACCGTCGACCTACCTATCGATCGCCAACTGCTAAGACGAACCGATTTCCAATCGATCCAACCGATCAACTGCTGCAATTGCAGTACGGTAATTATATTCGTTCCATAACCTACTGTCCGGCTCGGGGTTTTCGCTCGTCAGTCAGTCTACCGACACACACGGCTGCTAGTCCACTACTTGACGGGGTACAGTGGCTCAAAGCTAATCAATAGCAAACAAAAAAAGTTGGAATTTTTTTGCCAATGTTTTCCTTGCTTTCAATAGTATTGAATAACAACTATTTAATATTAGTTCGATTGGTGTAAGTATCGATTTTTATCGTCATGAGAACTGTTGGTGTCAACTAAAACAAGAATATTTGAATTTTCCAAAATTTATTGGTTGTAACTTCAACACCGCTGTCAATAAAACCTAGCCCAATCGGTTTTATTGGAAATAATAGATTTTATTCTTTGTTTTGAAGATGTTGCGAATTGTACTAGACTCAAAAACTTTTGAAATTTTTCTGAGTTTTTGCAAGTTGCCACACACGACACACTTTAGGACGGTCATTACACCCTCATTGAATAACAAAATTTAACATTTAATGTAGTATAGTATTTAGACTTTTGGCCTACTTTCGCATATAGCGTGACTACCTTGCTTGGCTTGGTTACGCGAAACGATTTACAATAAAACTAAATTAATTTTTCAAACGGCTAGACCCACTCGTGTGGTGCTCTCTCTCTCCGTCTCATATTCGTTTCATCGCGCTTGTCTGTTACTATTAATCAAATCGGTAGTCATTTTCCTGTTCCTGATCAGCATCTACGTTCTGGCTTCCCACTCCCACTCGTCTCGAATCCTTCTAAACCCTCCTCCCGGCAAACGGACGCGAAAAATTATGGTCTGTCGAATGAGAAATGACACAACAGTGTTAATTTGTCATTTATTACGCCATTAACAAATGCCCGATCTGTCTGAATGCTCGGTCGTCCATCTCGGGATCGGGTTCGTCGCTTGCTGGGAGTCCACACCCGAAGTCTTTTGTCTGTTAGACCGCTTCCAGTCAAATTAATTTAATTAGACACATTGCGGGCCGCAACGAAAACATCTCCCCCCAGAAAAAAAGTGCAATAAATTCCTTCCGCCCCAAAGGACAACGATTTTGGGTGCATTTCGGTGACCGGGGACATAAATTGTTGCGCGTCGTTAACAAGCAGTGTTGGTTGGCTTGCGTACGCCTCCGGCTCGGATTCCCATGTTAAAAGTTGACAAGCAAATTAATTGCATTTCACACCTGTGATAGATGCGGCTGCCGGACGACGACGGTGCAACAGCCAATCAAGCGAGTGATTATCTTGCGAAGGACGAGAGGACTGAAGGTGACCTGATTTTTTTTCTAGATGGAGACTGATGAAAATCGGGTTAGGTGGATGTTCGTGATTGGATGGTTATTTATCAGTTGTTCAATGGTTTTCTAACTCTGAATATGATGATCATTGCAATTTTTAATAAACCGAACATCAAGACACCATATATACCCCACTGTTGTATAGAATGGACAAATTTAACCGAAATTGGCAATCAAGTTTTACGTCTTCTTGGTGAGATTCGAACCCATGACTCCGAAGCTACCAAGCAAAGCCATGCTGAAGGTGTCTGGGTTCGATTCCCGGTCGGTCCAGGATCTTTTCGTAATGGAAATTTCCTTGACTTCCCGGGCATAAAGTATCATCGTACTTGCCACACGATATACGAATGCGAAAATGGCAACTTTGGTAAATAAAGCTCTTAGTTAGTAACTAAGGAAGTGCTCATTGAACACTAAGCTGAGAGCCTTTCACACAGTGAGGACGTAATGAAACGAAAAAAAAAAGATATGTAGGTAAAACTAGAGATTTCCCAAACAAAAACTTTCTGATTTTAATAAAACAATCTATCAGCTATAATGGGCTAAATGGAAATGTGAGAATGTGTCTTCTGAATTTTATAAAATTTTTAATTTCAAATGATATTAATAGCTTCGCAATTCTACATGCGACTATAACTTGTGAATCATAACTCAACATAGAGCACATAAAATAAATCTGTTTCATTCCTCAGCATTATCAAGCCTCGGAAACCCTTTCTAATTGTGTGTAAAGATTACATTTCCGCAACTTGAAAAAATTTGAATAAATAGAAATGAGTGACTTTTTCATAATCCTTATTGCAAATGCTTCTTCAATTTTGCCTCATATTCCGCATACTTCGATTCAAACGGTTCATTAGAATAATAATTAGAAAACTCAAATCAGTCACTATGAAAGAAACGTCTAGTTGCGGTTGTACATTCTAAATTGTCATAATTTTAAATTATTTTGTGTGAAATATTCTTCAAAGTAGAGTGTCCGGAATTTAAATCAAAACGGTACTGTCGGTCGCATCATTTTACCTCATGATCCGGGAAGCAACTTTCTTCCAATGCTTGAAAATTTTTCGAGGAAAATTTGTGCAGAATTTGTGTTGCTTATCTCGCAGAATTAAGACAAAGCTTCGAAATGACAGATGGTCGAAGAGTCAAAATGGAAGAACTAAATTTCGGAACATAATTTCTGATAAGAATAAATGTTTCACCGAACATCATTTTCAACATTATGTCTTCTTTTAGACCTTGCAATGTGCTTTCAATGTTTTGTATTTCTACCATTCGAATCGATGTATAAGTATTCAATAAAACTCTTCAGAAATCATTAAAATGTCACTCGGAATGTGACATTCCCCGAATTTCCCACTTCCCCAAAATGTTTATGACTCTCCTAATTGTCATAACTTCTTACATATCAGGGTGGTGAATTAACCGATCATCTGATCTGCACCCTTCTTTATTTTATTGGCCGTACTTTCGAGTTTCACCGTCTTTGGCATCCTTGGCTGATTGCCATCATTCATACACCCAACACCGATAAGAATTCCTGTATCTTTTTTAACTGCATCATTTTTGGGGGAACGGGTCATCCGAACAGTCGTTTGGTGAAATGACATTCAGAGAAAAATCAAGGGAGAAGTCTCGATTATGAAGACAATACAACCTAAAACATTGAAAAATTAAAACCACAAGAGATGTGTTCTTCTCAACCTCGACCAAACCGTGAGTTTTACGGTTCCCCAAAACTAACCCTGTTGTTGAGAAGAAAACTTGAAATTGACTTAAAAAAGTTTCAAAGGCTCCGGAATGCTTAATGGCGCATGAGTGTAATAAATAACCAATTGAATAAAAATAAATACTGGAAAATGAAGCAAATCATCATACCTGGATCTAGAGATGGGTAAACCAGCTCATTTAAGTGAACAGATCCGATACGAATCACTCAACTTAGTGAACCGGATCCTAGTGAACGGTACAGTGGCTCAGTGGCTTGCAAAGAAAGAGCGAACTGAACAGAGTGAACGGAAAAAAAGAGCAGTTCACTCCCTGTTGCGCGACATGCCGCGTATTTTTCGCTCTCTCAGTCTTCCCCAGAATCTCACGATGTACTCGGCCGATTTCTCCTACCCGAACCAAAAAGAAGAAGCAAATTGTGCTCTTTCATTCAAGTGAGCACTATTTCTTTATCTTTTATCTGCCTGTGTGGCGTGGGGCGTATAGCAAGGCACGTAACAAGCGTTATAATAAAGCCAAGAAACGAACGAAGTAGATTCGTTCTTTTTTCGAGTCACTTTTTGTCTTGATCCATACAGATCAAATGACTCTCGCCAAAAAAAGAGTCACGGATCACTTTAAAGTGTTCCGGATCTTTTGAACGATTTGATTAGGCTGACCATAAGGTAACCGAATAAAAACGGGACAAATAAAGAATAAAACGGGACAATTCGAAATACCGTAAATTGGGTGAAATTGATCACTGTGTCACTCGATTTTATATCTTCGTAATGGAGCACAAATATCAATGTAACCTGCAGTAAATGAACGTTGTTTGTCGTAAGTATGTCCAAATTGTGTGTTGTGAAGTTTTTTGCGTTCAAAAATGTTTATTTATATGAAAATAATGTAAAATTTCAAAATCTTGTACATCAATAAACTTCTAGTTCTAGACAAGGATTTGGACATGGTATAATCCTGAAAGTTTGTGAGGATACTAAAGATATATCCCCAAACTAGATTTCATAACCAAAACTCGTACCAATTCGTTGATTTGGTTGAAATAATTGAATTTCTGTAATATATCAAGAAATTCCTTTGGGAATTGCATACATTTATGCGTTTTCTGCGTTATTCTTGAAATTTAAAAATTCATTATTTCTATAAATATTGTATTGTTAAGAATTTGGCAAGCATTTTCGGATTCAGGGAGCTCAAATTTATTATGTGAAGTTGTTTTGAAAACTAACAATAATGGCATTGATAAGTGATCAATTTCACCCCGAAATGAGATCTCCCGATTTTTTATTTTAGACATATTTTTAGCACTAAAATTAAATTTGTAAGAAAATTTCGGTACTTGAGTCAATGAGACTCACCTTCATACTTGTTTTCCTGCATTCAGTTGTTTGGCATTGTCAACATTATAGAAATCAGACAAGAAAAACCTTGAAAAGTGATCAATTTCACCCGAAATTACGGTACGTTTAAAACAATCGGAACAATTTAAAACACGGGACAATTTTACAAAACCAATATTACACTACATCTGTGTATGATTCAATAAACACATAAGAACCTAGAAGAACCTTATTCAGTGATTTCTGAAAAAGGCATTTTTTATAAATTTCTTTCTAAACATAATTCGTTACACATTTCAATGCAAGCAATTTAAAAGCTGGGTTAAAATGATTTAAATGAAATTGTTTACAATGTGGTGAGCATATCATAAACCTTTTTTCGTGATACTTCATAATTTTATTGAAAAATACACTTTTTTAAACAAAAAGTCCAATCGAATGCATATTAGAAGTAAAAACAGAATTGTTCTTCAATACAATTTACAAAGATGGATTGATAAAAAGATTGATTCGATATATGTATTGAATCAAATTAAACAGCAAAAGTG
This sequence comes from Aedes aegypti, assembly GCF_002204515.2. Classification (NCBI taxonomy): domain Eukaryota; kingdom Metazoa; phylum Arthropoda; class Insecta; order Diptera; family Culicidae; genus Aedes; species Aedes aegypti. Next base: position 58,961 of record NW_018734483.1, read on the forward strand.
ATTTGTTTTTGTTCCCTTTTTCTCAATATTAGAGCTTCTAGGTTTATTTAAAAGCTTAAAGTAAATCATAATATCGATGATTGTGGTCAAATTTTAGTAGAACAGTCTCAAGTCAATTTTCGACTAGTGTTCGGAAAATATAGCCTTTTCATATAAAATTTTCATTAACAATTTTCTGAAAGTATTTAATTCCATCAGGAATATTTTAAGTCTAATTAAAAAAATATCTTATGAAGATCGATCCTTATTCTGTAAATTAACTAAAAATTTGGCAAACGTATAAGCAAAAAAGCGCAAAAAGGTAATCAGAAGCTTATGTTGTCAAAAGATAAAGTTTAACTCTGTTTGAGAAACTGATAACTATCATTAGTGCATCAGATTCCACTCATTTAAGGGAAGTTATGTGTTCAAATGTTTACTATACAATAACTGTAGTGTTGATCATTACTATTTTTATGTTGTAATGTAGATCCAAATATAGGTAATTAGTGGCAAAATAAAAATAATTTGAAAAACTGTCTTTAAAAAAATATTTAATTGAATTTGTTACTGCATCTAGGTGTTTCTATTTCCGCTCACGGTAAAGAGATTTCGTGAAGAACTTACAAAAAATGCATTATTTCGAATTTTGTTGTTTATCCTGAAATTTTTTATGGTCAAATTGTAGCTACAACTGCAATAAAAAAGACTGTATACTAAAATCGACATCTCTTTAAAATTTTGTTTTATATTTTGCATGAGCGGTTATTGAAACACACAAAAATATCTAGTCATCCAATAGCCGCTACTACGCTACTACAAGACCTCGTGTTTCAATATAAGGAATTATTTTATAAAATGAAAATAATGTCGAACGACTTTATTTGAAAGATAATGTAGCTAGAATATAGCCGTACGAAAAATGTTACTTTTTGACACTGAAAATCAATGTTTACACTAGTGAGCGTAAATAGGGACATGAGCGGATACCAATTCACTGATGGTACTTGAAAAATAGATGATTAAACTCTTAAATCTTATTTAAAATTGTTTGTAGAGGTCTACAAACAAAGAGCCACGAATTCCAATGAAGGATCAATCTTATACAAGTCGATTTCCTCAGAAAGAGAAGTGTCGACGTTTGTTTGACGTCATTTAAGCTTTCGGTCAACGTCAGGCCAACAAGGAATTGGATAGGTCTATAATCCTTTTTTTTTTACTGGAGTTGAAAATTATGTGCCCCTTCTCTATATCCCAAAATACGGGACAATTCGAGCATTTTGCATAAAACGACGGGACAGCTTGTCAAGGTGGTGAAAACGGTACTGTCCCGTTAAATACGGTACGTATGGTCAGCCTAGATTTGATTCTTTTTGCCCATCTCTACCTGGGTCAGACATGAATCACTTAAATACGACATGATTCTGACTTTAATCACTTCCATTTCCAAACGCCACAAGCTTTCTAAACAATATTCTGGTCATTTTATCTTATCGAAATCATGACACTTAATTCCATAACTGGATTTCAATATCTCAATATCGAGTTGAAGAACCAGAGTGAAAGTTAGTTTTAATGCCAACGTTGGACCGCATTACCACTGATCAGCGATGGGCGAAACGGCTCATTTTAGCGAGAGGATCCAATCCGTATCACTCATTTCAGTGAACCGGAAATTTTGAACGGTTCAGTTGCTCAGCGCCTCGCAAAGAAAGAGCGTACGGTAATATGAGTGATTCACTCCCTATTGCGCGTCATGCGTCGTACCTTTCGTATCCTTCGCTCTCTCATACTTCGTACATTTAGTGAGCACTTATTCTCTCTATCTATCATCTGCCTTTATGCAAGTGGGCGGGGAAAATTTGTCTGTCTATGCTGAGAGCGCTAAGAGTACGGAGTAGCAGATAACTGTACTTTGGTGTGTGGCGTGGCGCGCAAAACAGGTCACGTGACAAGCGTTATAATAAAACCGAGAATCGAGAAGAATAGGGGAAAATAGGGAAAATGTGGCTCAGTTATTGATTGAAGGGAAAGTAAACAAAGAGAGCCTCTCAAGGTTGGATAGGTCCTTTTGCAACGAAATAATGAATAATCATTTCCACTTGCTGTGTGTGCTGATCAAACGAACCGTTTGAGTGATCCGAATCTTTTGAACAGCTCCGATTATTTTTGCCCATCTCTAGCACTGATTATGTGTTTTATAACGGAATGATCCTTACAATTTCAAGCTATTAATGCTCAATTTCACATGCTCACTAGCGCCAAACACCGGGAGAACAACACCATTGTCAAATTCTTGATCTTGCTTCGATCTGGATCACAATAAAAAACTAGCTTAAAATTCTCAATTTGACATTTTCACTTTATATGAGTAGCGTCACCTGACGGCAAAATTATAAATCAAACTGTCTGCCTTTCGAATGCCCTTGACTTTCTGAACAACTTTGCCGGAGACTAGGTCTTTCTATCTAATGTGGATCACAAAATAGAACTAGTTCAGAATGCTCAATTTTATATGCTCACTAGCGTCACCAAGCGGATAAATTTCAAATCAAACTATCTGCCTTTCGAATGTCCTTGTAGTTCTGAACAACATTGCCGAAGATTCGAACTTTCTATTTCATGTGGATCACAAAATAGGACATGCTTAAAATGCTCAATAATCTAAAATGAACATGTATGATTGTAATCAGAAGTTGGTTCAAAGGCCAAATTATTCATATTTTTTCATTATACTAATTATATTAATTGATACTACAGAAACTTTTCCTTTTAAAGCTAGACACTGTCCTCCATTTGCAGAAATGCCTCTGTTTAGTTACAAGCATTCCTCGCAAAATGCTATTGAAATGACATCACGTACCATCATTTAGCTTCATCGATTGACTCATCGAACGACACTGTCACAATGCATACAAATAAGGCACATATTGTTCTCCTGGTAGGTGCTGTTGCTGCTCTTGTTGGAAAATCGTCTCGTCAATCAATTTCGAAAGCTGTTAACGTATATCTTTATATGCGCATGCACTCATATTATTGATTCATGCCTATTTTAAGCCAGCACTTCCTCCCAGAAACATACACCTCACGGTGTGCTGTTCGAGTTCGATGATATCACACCAAATTATGTCGTTAAACCGACGCAGCTTCCTTAATTTATGTAAACCTTCCGAAAAACCTCACCATTAAAAAACCATTAGCTTCCCATTAGGCACTCTGTTTTTTCCCTACGTTTATCTCCCGGGCCGTAGGTTTACGGAGATGTGTTTTATGGCTGAATCTCCTGTTTTTTTTTAGAGACCGTTGTTGGTTTCGATACTGATTAATTGGATATTTATGGACCCATACGGATTGAGGTGGGGTCACACGGTTCGGATGACTTCTAGTGGGTTCGGTAGCCAATATTCGATGAAGGGAAAAATGATCGCATGCCCAAGTAACTACTAGTTAATTCGTCTTTATAGACTTATAGGGCTATGTCTGCGAATCGAAGTGCTATCTGACTACTGGGGTGGCTTTCAACCGAACATAAGTGATAGCGAACCACACACTGCACATTGGGGAATTCCGAACCCAAAGGTGGAAAAAATTGATAAATTTTACAATAGAAAGATAAAAAATAAATTTTATAGCTCATTCGAAAGGAAATTTTCTCAGGAATCGATTGGTGATGGTTTCATGAATGTGGGGTCACTCTGGGATAAGCTATGGTGCCCGTTTTGCCCCAATTCCTTGAAAATTTTAGATTTTCATGTTGTTTTGAGTAAAACTATTTTATTGTGGAGATTATTTCCCATGAAATCCATCATTTATAGTCCAATCAACAATGTTTCACAGAGAACGTTATAAAAAGATGGAAATTTAGGGGATTATGGAGCCAAATGTACAATGAATTATTTTTGAAGAGGAATTTTTGTTTTAAATTTTTCAACGTGTTTTTTTATTGAAATAAATTTTAAAATAGTCAAATAATCATGAATATAGCTTGCAGAAATAAGTTGTAGTAAAATTTGTAGAATATGTATGATAATTATGTATGCTCTATGCAACATATTGTGAATAATTTACCTTCTTATATCACAAATTCCAAACATTTCCAAACGATGTGCGATAGTTTGGGTAAACGATATTGATCTAAATGATCGATTACCGTTAGTCTCATTGATAGGAGATAGTGGGAGCATATAGTTATTTGGCTATTTTTGCCCCCATTCCCCTAAACACGAGTTCTTTCGTAATTGATCCAACAATATTTCCTAAATCAAATTTATTGTGTATTGATTTTTTTATTCTGTATCTGATACAATATTTAAATCCTAAAACATAGGAGATTTTGGGGATCTTTTACACATAAACAAAAAATATCCAAATAAAAAAATCAAATATGAATCCATCAAGAAATCATCAGCCGTTTTTTCTGATTGCAACAAATTACTCAGGATCACGTTAGTTATTCAATCATTACTGTAGCAATTTCGTAAGAGTCAAATTGCATTTTACAAGAAATTATTCGGGAAATATTTTTATCTTTTTATGGATATTTGGTATTCAATATTCCAATTGCCATCATACACTACAGAAAAAGTTATCATAAAAGTGATAATGCAGTTGTTAATAATGCTCAATTCTAGATTTTTCCAAAATCGATCATTCATTTCATTAGTATAATTTATAGTTACTATGTTTGTTATGTTGCCTCTACATTAGCTGTTAGCAGATTGCTTGTTGGTTGACATCAATGTTCCTCATGGTGAACCTTACTTTGTTAATATTGTAAACAATAATTATGGTTACATCTGTTTGACTGAATTTCAAGCATGTTCAAGAGCCTTCTAAAATGCATAACATGAAGAAATTGAAATTAATTAACTCATTACGCGTGGTAAAGATGGACAAATTATGGGTGAAAATATGAAAAAAATCCACGAGCTCGGCTGGGATTTGAACACAGGACTCTTGTCTGCTAGACGAGCGCTTTACGGGTTCGGTAGCTTAGTTGGTAAAGCACTCGTCTAGCATACAAGAGTCCTGGGTTCAAATTCTAGCCGAGCACGTGGTTTTTTTTCATAATTTCACCCATGATTTGTCCATCTCTACCACGCGTAATGAGTTAATTAATTTAATAACCATGCGGATTGGATTACCGAACAGCTCAGTATAAGCGTCAATTTATTTTGAATTAAGCATTATTAACTACTACATCTTCAATCAAAATGAGCCATATTGAAATATATGGAAGACTTTGTTTGTTTATGATCACTTTTTCAGTAGTAGGGTGCAGGCAGAGCTACTTGGGCACTTCCACGCAATTGTATTCTCATGAAATTTTTTCAAAATGCAATTTTATTGTCATGAAATTTCTTCAGGTATGATTGTGTAACTAATATAATTCTAAGTGATTTGTTTCAATCAGAAAAAAAACTGCAGATGGTTACTCAATGGATCCATTTTTGAGTGTTTTTACTGTTTGTTTTTTTTTTTATTTGTGTGTAAAAGATCCCCATAATCTCCTATGTTAGGGTAGAAGCACCGGTTTTGGCCATAAGCCAGTTGTAGCCATAGTGGATTATACACCGTTTTACATACCCAATCAGCATGAAACCATTTGTGATCAGTAGATCACATTCATATGATAGAACTACATGCATTTACTCGTCCGAATTGATTCAAAACATGATTAAAACAATTCATTTTTCTTATGATTTTTACTCTCATATGCCTAATTTGGCCAGGGTACTCCTAATTTGGCCAATCTCGTAAGAAATCAATGTGATTGGCCAATTTAGGAATCGATGTTAAATCTCTGGCCGAAACTGGTTCTGGTAGCCTATATTGACCAACGAGATTTTCAAAGCGAAAAAATGGTTTTAGCTCAGTTTCGATATTTTGCATACATAGTATGGATTGAAAGCTTCCATTTGACATATTTGTAGTATAAATACGGCTTCCCATATAATTTTTATTGACATTCTCTCTTAGGCTGGCCAAAACCGGTGCTTTTACACAATAGGATTTCAATACTGTATCAACTACTGAATAAACAATTTAGTACATAATAAATTTAATTCGGAGATATCTGTTCAATTAATTATGAAAGAAATCGTTTTTAGGGGAATTGGGGCAAAAATAGTCAAATAACTACATGCTCCCACTATCTCCTATCAATGAGGCTAACGGCAATCGTTCATTTAGATCAATATGGTTTACCCAAACTATCGCACATCGTTTGGAAATGTTTGGAATTTGTGATATAAGAAGGTAAATTATTCACAATATGTTGCATAGAGCATAAATAATGATCAAACATATTCTAAAAAAATTAATACAACTTATTTTTGCAAGCTATATTCATGATTATTAGACTATTTAAAAATTTATTTCAATATAAAAACACGTTGAAAAAATTTAAAACAAAAATTTCTCTTCAAAAATAATGCATTGTACATTTGGCCCCATACTCCCCTAAATTTCCATCTTTTTATAACGTTCTCTGTGAAGCATTGTTGAATAGACTAGAAATGATGGATTTCATCGGAAATAATCTCCACAATAAAACAGTTTTACTCAAAACAACATGACAATCTAAAATTTTCAAGGAATTGGGGCAAAACGGGCACCATAGCTTATCCCAGAGTGACCCCACATTCATGAAACCATCACCAATCGATTCCTGAGAAAATTTCCTTTCGAATGAGCTATAAAACTTATTTTTTATCTTTCTATTGTGGAAGTTATCAATTTTTTCCACCTTTGGGCTCGGATTTCCCCAATGTGCACTGTCGGGTTGTTAGCTGGAATGGATCACTTCCCGTACCCGTAGATCCAGTGGAGAAACATGACTTCGATAAACACGGCAGCCGAACAGCCACCGTATTCGATCCCGGCTTGTAATCAATATTGCAATCATCGTCAACGTTGATTATAATTATTTGTGTAATTAATTTTATTATTTAACCAGCATTATATGGCATTTAACGAACTCGTTAACATAATTTATATGCGCTCGGTTACATTTTCATCCACGTTTCGCGCCTTGTCATCGCGTTTCGCGTTGCGAACGCGCGTTGATCTTTCATGCAGATTTGCAATCTGAGCTCGTAGCCTTCGTCGTCGTCATCGTCCGTCTGTCAGCAATTGATTTGTATTCGCTGGCTGTCATCTCTTTCCCAGAGCCCGAGCACGAAAATCCGAACAAACGAGCATAGTTTTGCGCTAATTAAATTAAACTTTTCCCTTCGTTGCTCAGGTGCATTTAATTGCAGCATTGTTGCACAATGCAACGGCCAGCACTCTCCATTTCGATGTGTGGCTTGGGAGTGAAATGGTGGTACCGTTGCGACCCGAATCGATCACTATCTTGACGCAGCTGAGTCGTACCTTCACCTTGGCATAAAACCGCGTTTGCTGACGCGTCTCCCATGGTCTTGAGGTGCCAAACGATCTTGGGGAGGTTTTAATTGCGTCAGCAGTTCTCCGCGGACCGGGGATATAAAATCAGTGCGATTCTGTAGGATTGTGTTGATTCCGTAATGTTATCTTTTCAGGTTGATTCTTATGTTACATTCGTAAAAGATGGAATGAATGTGACACTGAAGACATCCTACCCTGTGATATCTTTGATTTATTCTTGGTCAATTAATCGATTTTCTGAGAGATCTTTAACAAATAGAGTGCCTTTCGAAGGCTCAAACAAACGAATATCCCACGGAAAAACCTGGAGAGAATTTTTGTGTTTATATCGAGTATGATAATGAAGAAGCTTAAATAGCTACCAAAGTAGGAGAAAAATAATAATAATAAAAAATAAGTCCATTCGGGATTCGAACTCTCCCCATCTTTAGAGCGGTAACTACGCTCGAGCTTTCTCGGCCATCTTACCACCGTAGCATCCAATTGACGAATCGCTATGATGCTTGGCAATCTCATCGAAAAGTGATTGAAAGAGCGTCCTCTCGGCCACCTGATTGTTGAGCGTGGCTGGGATCATTTTGAGGCAGATTCATGAAAATTTCTGACGGATCGAACTGAAATATGATTAGAAGCGTCCTGATTGGTTGACAGATGGTCCGATTTGCTTGAGTTGTTGGCTAACGCTTGTAATTTTCCAATGCCTGCCACAATTTTTCGTCGATGTCGAAGTTACGTGCTGCTTAATATTCACAAATTTTTGCTTTGTATGCTTTCTAAGAGATCTGTAAAGAATATCTTATCTGCATTTTTTTTTTCAGAGTGCAGCCAAACTTCTTTTCACGCTCAATTTTTTTACCCTTCCTTTTTTTACGTTCCTACTTGTAACGCTCCAAAAATTCTAACTTACGCTCCTGTCTGAACGACTCACGAGAACTAATGTAGCTTGCATATTTTTGGAATGGGACCGATGAGTAGATGATGGAAATCGATGTCTGATGCCATTTTGAATTCCAAGATGGCAATTTTTAATCAGTGAAAATTACTTGAAACTCATACAGTATTACGAGACGGGACATCCACATTGAATTCCAAAATGGCGCTAAACAGGTTTTCGTCATCTACTCATCGGTCCCGTTCCAAAAATATCCATATTGCATGGATTTTAATGATTTTCACTAACCGAAAATCGCCATCTTGGATTCCAAAATGGCGTCAGATACCCTTGATCAGAATCACGTATAAACCCCACCCCTTCGCAAAACTTCTTGAGAACAGATGAAAAGTTTTTATACGCTTCTAATTATTTTTACGCTCAAAATTCGATCTCACGCTCCGAATTCCAACTTACGCTCCCTCTTTGTACGCTCCAATTATTTTCTGCTCCCCTAGTTAGTGACGTAGAAAGAGGTTGTACTAATAAATCCATAAAGGATTCTCATTGTGATCTATGACAGATTTAACTGAATCTTCTAAGTTCTAACTAAGAGAGATACATGAGTGGATTTCTAAGATAAGCTTCGTTAGGTTCTTCTTATAAGTCCAAGAGAATATTTATAATATCTTTGATTATTTGCTTGCAAATTTTCGTAATTTTTTTTTAGCAAATACTTGATAATGCTCCATTGTGGCTACCAGATGAAATCCTGTATGTATCTCTTGTATGCAGCGCACAGTGCGTTGCTCCGTAGACAAAAATCAAATTCCAAGTTATTTTATCCGGCGATAATAAGCATCCACGATTGTTTATAGATACCACCCGTTATTGAAACAAGTATTGATAAGCTATACAAAGCACAGAAAGTACCACAACAAGCGTCAAAAGTGACAGTTGTCGGATAAGCAGAAAAATTAAATTTTGTCGCATGTATTCAGCTTTCCTTTCAACTAGTACGGAGAGAGTTGAAACCAATCTATTCAATCAAAATTTGAAAGAGAACATGGCTGAAGGTTGATAAAGTATATTTGATGGGATAAGAACACCAAGTTTAACTTTTAATATGAGAAATACAGTGAAACCTCCATGAGTCGATATTGAAGGGACCATCGACTCATGGAAATATCGAGTCATGGAACAGCAATCCTTTGGAAAGCTGTTTGAAGGAACCATCATAGTAACCATGAAATTTTGTTTCCAGTATGGTTCCATGAGTCGATATCGAGTCATGGAACATCGACTTATGGAGGGATCACTGTAGGCATGTTGAGTAGCCTATGAAATCAAACTTATGAAATACTAACTTGTAACTTTGATTATCAATTCAAAAAAAGTTCCACCGAGTTTTACCCTAAATCACGCACAGACATGTTTGTTAGAGTGTCTGAGAGATGCAGCTGCAACTCCCTGCCACTCTTCGAGATGTTTGACTATTTTCAGGTATGTTCCTTAACCAGCATAAGTATGAAAATGATAAAAAGTCCGAAAATCTGGCAACGCTACGCGGTCTCGGCTCAACCAGACATTACATCAGAGCAAGTTTATGCATAAAATTATATATTTTGAATGATGTTTCCAAGATTTTATTCAAATTTTATATCAAAACAGAAAAAAATAAAAATTCGATTTTTTTTTTGAATGAAGGCATATACGTCACCCTTGCAGCTACGAGTGAGAAGAGACGTATTTGCAAATAACTTTTTACATCAAGATGAGCAATAAAAGAACAAACTGCAAGGTTTTTCTTCGAAAATAATGAAATTGACGCTTGGGACTGTTTTGCAATTATGCGTATATTATAGGTCATTTATGCAAATTGTAGCTCTTTTGACCAGAAACAACTTTCCCTTACATACCAAGGTGCTCAATTGGCTTTGTCTTTCAGTTTTGATTTCTGTCCTGGATCTCAATACATTCAACGCACTGTGCAGCGCACAGTGGGACGAAACTGAAAATTTACGGTCAAAACCTCTTAGAGGCGTTTTAGACCATAGGTGTCTTCGGGACATTGTTTTGAATTAGCATCCCGAGTAATAATAAAAAATCATTTTTAAATTATACTAAATAGGGCACCCGAGAAAAAATATATTTTTGAAAAAATATTTTTAGGGCGTTCATCACTTCAGCAAAGTCTTAGATCTATTTATTTTCAACAACTTTGCTGAACATACTTGATAGTTTTGACTTCGTTTTCACAGTTAAATTTTTAAATTTAACCTATTTTTTAATAAATATCTGTTTTTTGACCATTTCTATGCTTAATGTGCAATTTATGAACATAACATGTTCAACAACATTTTATATATTATAAAAATACACAACTTTGCCGAATATACTAAAGCTCTAAAATCATTACATCGAAAGATATTTTGAATTTATGTTAATTTTTTTTATAATTTTCGACCATTTTTCTAGGCAAGTTTCTCCTGAATCGGCACTTTTCGGCAGCCATATTTAGTATACTTTGATGCCTTATTAGATAAATTAAAGCCCCATGGCAATAAAATGATCGGGTCTCGCAGGGCACATTGATTTCAACCATTTTTTGACCAGCTTGGAATTTCGATTTTAAATAATTTTTTGACCTTTGTATGCTCACAGTGCAATCACTAAACTTGTAATACTCTGTATTTACGAAACTGCTCAATTTCAGCAACAAATCGTAGTAGCCGACGATAATTCGGCTTCGGTCACAATCTGAGAGAGAGGAGACAGCTGATTTAGATTGCGAGCTCACAAAAGTCAAGGAAACCTTTCATCAACTGTCACTGGAAAACCGCACATTTGAAAGGCAGAACGTGAAAAACGTCAAAAGTTGGCCAAACTAAAGCAGGATGAAAATTCATAATGTTTTCCTGTGCTGTCGCATATAAAATCGTTGATTATTAAATAGTTTTGACCCATCTTGTGCTCTCCGAACCATTATGCACAACCCAAACATGAGAAGAAGAAATCAAAGAAGGCAAAAAAACAAGCCAGTTGTCATTGAGCTGTCTCCTCTCTTTCTCAGGTCACAATGCGTGAAAAATTTATGAACAAATAATAATAATATGTTTTTTTTATGATAAAAAGCAAATAATAATAGAGAGTAAAACATAATTTCGCCTGTTAAGTCCAATTCCTCTAATTTTTGAACCATTAGGTTGTTGTGCCAGCAAAAGTGAACTTATGCCGAACTCATGTTACATGAGAAACCTACCTAGTAAATTCTCAAAAATAGTATTTATTTTAATAAAAAAACAAAATTGTTTTTCGATGCAATACCTTTACAGCTTATCAGCTTACACAGATGTCTTCAACTATGTTTCATGATTTAAATAATAACAGAATATCCCAAGTTTATTGATTGCACTGTTAGTACACAAACTATTTGATGTCTAAATATTATGCCATGCTTGTCAAAAAATGGTTGAAATCAATATGCCCTGTGAGACCGGATCATTCTATTTCCATGGGGCTTTAATCAATATAATAAGGCATCAAAGTATACTAAATATGGCTGCCGAAAAGTGCCGATTCAGGAGAAACTTGCCTAGAAAAATGGTCGAAAATTATAAAAAAAATAACATAAAGTCAATATATCTTTCGATGTAACGATTTTAGAGCTTTGATATATTCGGCAAAGTTGTGTATTTTTATAATATATAAAATGTTGTTGAACATGTTATGTTCATAAATTGCACATTAAGCATAGAAATGGTCAAAAAACTGATATTTATTATAAAATAGGTTAAATTTAAAATTTAACTGTGAAAACGAAGTCAAAAATATCAAGTATGTTCAGCAAAGTTGTTGAAAATAAATAGATCTAAGACTTTGCTAAAGTGATGAACGCCCTAAAAATATTTTTTTAAAAAAATATTTTTTTCTCGGGTGCCCTATTCAGTATAATTTAAAAATGATTTTTTATTATAACTCGGGATGCTAATTCAAAACAATGTCCCGAAGACACCTATGGCCTAAAACGCCTCTAAGAGGTTTTGACCGTCAATTTTCAGTTTCGTTCCACTGTGCAGCGTAGCGAAAATTTAAAATTTTCATTTCTTCTGATTAGGTTGTAGCTCACGCAACTCAACAGCCAAACATCATGCATAATTTTGCTCATATGTTTGACTCATTGGCTTGTTTTTCCACAGTTTTTTTTTTCACAAAAAGCACTTATCATTTGTTTATATATTAGAAATATTACAAACCCTTCTCATGTAAACAGTAGAATTGGGTTTTGACAGATTTCCAATGGGTTTTATGATTGAATCATTTTTACGGCATGAGCGTGAACAAGTGATTTCGCAACAAAATCTCATGCGTGAATTTACTATCGCAGGAGTACTCACTGATTAGGACTTGATAATGAGGCTTCCAACAGTGCTTGGATGAGGTTTTTTGCAAACTTTTCGTTTTCAATATCTTCAGTAGACATTCTATCGAGATATTAATGTGATATTTCATAGATCTAAGCAAATCTTTTTGCTATCATGATTCATGGAATCGAAACTTGATAATCGATTCACTGCTTGTGATTTTTTTCTGTGGTTTGGTAAACAATTAGGATGTCGTCTTCCCAGATATTTTTGTGATGACATTGTAAGAAATCTGTAGTGAATCCAATAATAACCAGAGTCTCCAAGAGTCTAATTCTATAGAATAAACTGATACCAAGAATTATACTATAAAATTTACTTTATAATAGAAGTTTTCAGCTTTAGGTAGATTTCTCAGAAGCAGGCAATGCAGAAATCGTTTGTATTTGATTGCGAAGCACGATCAAAGTAAACGAAGAAACACATCTCATCTGTATCGGTTCATGATGCGGCAACATTCGGAAGTTGTGACCGAGGACGCCGCGAAAAACTTGATAAAAAAAGCAGCGAATGAAGGAAGAACGAGAAAAAAAAAACACTTTTCTTCCTGATTTACAGTTAGTGGTAGGCCTGACAAGTAATCGCCGAACAACTGATAGCAGTAGTGTCTTCCGGTTTTGGAGCTTGTTTAGATGGGATTTTATCATGCAGTGTTCCCCAATCTGATCAGTGCTATAGCAGTACACGATAAACAGGTTCGCATAATATGAGAGCGACAAGTGAGAAAATCTCTAAATTTCCTCAGAAATAGTTTCCTACACAGAAGCTAAAATTATAGTTTTGATGTTAATTGATGTTAATTTAGTTAAATGAGACAAAACATTAAAAGTTACTTGAGTAAGTTGTTGCACCTTGAAAGGTATGGAACTTTTTATTATGGAATGTTTACATCTAATGTTTCATCCAGATATATTACAAAAGCTTGAAATTTGTTAAACAATCTTGAAATAAATCAGAGTTTCGACGAATTTTACATTACTCCTTTAGAATCCAGAAGTATTTGTTTTGATTGAATACTTCATATGAATTATTTCACACAAAGTGAACGATAAAAACAGCATAAACCGTTTTGTCTTGAATTCCGAACATGTCTTATACTCGGAAAACTCGACTTTTTTTTCGCCATTTTTCAAGAAATCCACTCAAATTTCTCCTCAGATTGAAAAACCCTTGTATAATTCAATTCTTCTTCATTCAAATGTTTCAAACTATAAATTCTTGCGTTCGAAATCGCTATTTTTCAGACTTTTTTGGACGAAACTGTAATTAACCTAATTTAATGACAACTTTTGTGCCGATCCAAGTGAGATCTCTGAAAACTTTTGAAAAGCTGAAGTATGCATGGGAAAATTTACTCACTCACCCGAACGCTCCGCTCTTGAATGGGAGACACGAAACAACGCGTTCGTTATTCAATCACTGAATGTACGGATTTCGCGTTCACCGAATCATTCCGCCGGGTGTATTTCCAGACAGTGAGCGCTCTCAATCAGCACTCAAACACGAATGCCACTCGTGCGGAATCGGAATGTAAATAAACATTGGCTACGGCAATCGGATGCCTTCGGCACACGGAATCTGTAGTGAATCATTCTGTTGCCGTCGTTTTTTGTCTAACTTGTCGATCGGTGAAAAAGTAGAAACAGGGTTGCCACATTAAAATCAGTATTTTTTCCAAGAATTATCTGTGTTCGATCTGTATTTCTGTATGCTGGAGCAAAATATCTGTACATTCCAGAACTGCCACATCTCAGTGGGAGAAGCGGCAACCTCGCTCTTGACTGCGTGTGAAAGTATGCGAGGGAAACGTAATCATTGAGTGAATGTTTCTCATGTTTAAACTGAAGATTCTTTTTTCTTATATTTCCGAACCTTCTAAATGTACAAAACAAGATAATATAAAATAATCAAAGTCAATACCTTCTCTGTATATGTTAAAAACAACAATACAAGAAAACTTAAATTTTTGATTAAATAGGGTGCAGAGCTACTTGGGCACTTTCATGATTCACTTTGGCATGGAGAGTTTTTCTCTGATGAATTGACTGAAACTTTGCAATCAGAGGCACTTCAATACGACGCATATAGTGCCCTAATATAAGCTCAGTAGCTTTTGAAAAAAAAAACACCGCCGAAGTGAATTCAAAGTGCCAAGAATAGGATCCGGAAATCCTGTTTTTTTTTGGATTTTTATCATCAAAAATCGATTTATAACAAAATAAGGATTTATTTTAGTTTAAGATCGTTCAAATTAATAATCTCTTGTTACAGTTGGTATTGACAATCATACAAGTTCACTTACAATCAACATTAATTTTTTTCTAAGTACAGCTCAAAAATTTGTTTAATCCTGCAATTGGATCCACCCTCTATTAAAACGGATGATATTCCAGGAAAGCCTTTTGCTACCCACCTATGAAAAGCAACTGTCACCCGGCTTTCATCCACACTTTCTCTTACCATCCCCGAATGGTTTCGCGCCACGCGCGATTGCAATCGAAAAATGCCCATTTGGGGATAAAGCGCCACCACGCGACGGGTTTCGTCATCGTCTACCATACATTATGGTCTCCGGCACTCTAATATCTGTACGCATATCTGCACGCATTACCACCAACAAAAACGGAACGCACCTCCGGAGTCCTCCGTCCAATTGTGGCTGGCGACTTGGACTGCCCTTCCCGAATGACAAAATGCCATCGTCGTCAAACAGCATAGAGAGAGAGCATCCATCCGCAGCATTCACCAGTCCGGTAGTCATCATCATCATGCTCAACGGTCCCGGCAGCTTATTAAACATTCAACAAAACAACATGCTCACGCCGGCGACGGCGAGGTCTCAAGCGTGGTCAGTCACAGTTCGCTCTTTTTATGATCATTGCGGGCGATTTTATGGCAATACCACTTTGTCACACACGTACCGCGACCGCGCTAGACTGGTTCAAGGGATGTCCGATGAAGGCTTCTTCTCCTGAACATTGCGTCTTTCTTCTTTTCTTGACATTACCTCCCCACTGGGACAGAGCTTGCTTCTCAGCGTAGTGTTCTTATGAGCACTTCCACAGTTATTCTGAGGGCTTTCTTTGCCATTTTCGCATTTGTATATCGTGTGGCAAAGTTGCCATTTTCGCATTTGTATATCGTGTGGCAAGTACGATGATACTCTATGCGCAGGGAAGTCAAGGAAATTTCCATTACGAAAAGATCATGAACCAACCGGGAATCGAACCCAGACACCTTCAGCATGGCTTTGCTTTGTAGCCGTGCACTCTATCCATTTAGCTAAGGAAGGCCCCTTCATGAAGTCTTGCAGAGAAGATTTGTAACTTTGATGGATAGAGTACAGTTCTGCAAATCCACAACTGTCATGAGGGAATTATACGTACGCAATAGAAAATCTATGCTTTTGTCACATAATTCGAACCAGTCTAATAAAAATTCGTCGCGACAAGAAACGGTCCCGCGGTGGTGGCGTTGGTGGCAAACTCGCGGAGATGTGGTTCCATTTGTCGTCGCTTCCTTCTCTGATGGATGGATGGTCCGGCTTGGAGTCACGGACCGCGCGAGATGATTATTAAATTACACCGGAATGAGTTATGAAGCGTGGCTGGTCAGGAATTCCGATTCCGAATATGAGCCACTTTCCTGGGCGGCTGCGGTGAATGTTAATCACACCTTTGCGGTTTCCCGGAACTGTCGGAGATTATTGTCGTATGCGCCGAAATAGCCAGGAGTACAGTTTTCGGTTGTTGGTTTTGTAGGTTGTATTTGTCGCCGAATTGTCGCCAGTCGAGGAACGATCAGAAGCTTGTTTACCATTTATCACCCAATTGCGTCGTGCGTCGTTCACAACTAGTTCACAGTTTTGTACGCACACATCATTTGCATAAAACAACAACCATTTCGTAACGAGACACTGCCTTCGCTGCTGGAGATCTCGTAGTAGCAACATCTTGGCGTCAACGAGTTTGTTGATTCAATCAATTCGAGGCATGCTGAAGTATATGATTTTTGGCACGATTAAGAATACAGTGCTTTTCGTTTTTGACAAGAAGGCGAGTAGCTCTCAGTTAATAACTGTGGAAGTGCTCATAAGAACACCAAGCTGAGTAGCCGGCTCTGTCCCAGTTAAGCACAGAAATATTATTGTTTTTACAATTATCTGTAATTTCTAAATCGCATAATAAGCTGTGTCATGTTTTACTTCTTGTAACGTATCGTAATAAAATAATTGTTCATAATTCAAACAAGCAAGATTTATGAGATAGCAAACATGGTAAATTTTACGAGAATATTGGTGGTTTGACATGTTTGATTTATTATACATTTGATTTTGGTCATACATAAATAAAATAATCGTGGGCTAATAAGGGGTACATAAGTGACCAGAACGCAAAGGGGTGTAAGTGATATTGTGATTGATTTTGAGTTAAGTTAACTCCTACCTCTTTTTACGACCGTTATTGGGAGGTCATAAATAGAATCGGTCGTAGAAATAGCAGGGTTATAATTAAGGGACCCAAACACAAAGGGGTTTAGGTGATTTTTCCGTCCAACAGAAAAAAATAGCATAATTCGTAGAAGAGTGGCTAGGTTTTTTGGCTTCCATACAATTTGTACGGAATGAAAATTGCTACAAAATCTTCAAAGTCGATTTTCTCCATACTAGGTGTTTGTCATTTACACTCCTTTGCTTCTAAACCCCTCAATTATATTAAAATTCAACGTCTAGATGTGATATCCAAGATATTCGGCAAAGTTGAAGCATGGATTGCAAACTTTAGGAATTAGGAAAAGTTCAAAATCATAAAACTTGAAATTTTTCAATTCAATTGAATGCTCAACAAGAGTATCTCAACGTTTATCTAGTTTTTAATGAGGGGTTCAAAATTTTGTCGCAGCTGGCAACACTGCTCAAGTAAAATCGATGAATCTCAATATAACAAATTTTCCGCACGTTATTTAAAAATAATTATGAGCAAATTTTAAGACTGCATTTTGTATTACACATTGCTTTCGGGAAAGCGACACACAATCATTTTTACACTGGTAAAATGGTACGTGTAATCTAAATACAGTCAGGTTTCTTATAACACGCATGGTCAGGGGCGTTTCAAAAGACCCAGGATTTATGGGATTCCATCAATTTGGGAGTGTTGTTGAATATCTTAAGAGATAGTACAGTACTGTCTTCGATCTAGCTTTAGGAATTTGGGATTATCGTTTTAGTTCGGCTCTATAAAGCTTGATACGGCGTGTGAGCCTTTAGAAAAACGATTTGGTAGTTGATAGCTTGTCCGTTAAGGGTGCTTTTTCGAACTTGCACTATATGAAACTTGGGGTGGGGATAAAATTGTAACCTTTGGAACGTATATCTCCATATCCTGATGTTTTGTAAGAATGATGTCCTGGGAAGAGTTGTGCAATAGCTCAATGGCTGGCAGGCGATGGTCATTCAGATTTCGGAATTCTATCACCAAGCAGTGCTAGTGTGCGTGAAACTTTTGTTTTACGTATATCTCAGGATTCTGACCACTTAGAAAGATGGCGTCTTCGACAAAGTTATTCAGTAGCCCAAGGATTATCATTATTTTAGCCAAGAGACTCGAGACTTTGCCACTTTTCAGGCGACGTTAGTGAGCATTAGGGTGCGGCTTATTTTTCGAAAGTTCTCAAAGCCAAAAATTCGTATGCTCTTCTGAATTTGAAGAACATAAAAAGAGGAACCTCAAAGTTTCAACAAAAAATATTAATATTTTGAAATATCGCAAGCTTCTTGAAGTTAAATTTACTGATAATGAAAAATTACCCTCAGTAAAATCATCATAACATCGTTATTTTCTAACCAAATTTGTATCTTTTAGAACCATTCTCTTCAAAATAATTA